>NW_010260916.1:15848-30661 GCF_000690775.1 Eurypyga helias
TTTTCTTGGAGACCATACAAACCTTTGCAGGTTAAATTCTTGAGTCTAAAATAATTTCTTCTTCTGTCCTCCTGAAGGAGCGGGATTCAGAAATAAGAACTCTCAACAGAGGGAAGCCATTTAATGCAGTATTGCTAAAGACAGAGAGGAAAAATAAAAGGCAGAGAGAAATCTGGATAGGACAGAATAAATACCAGATGGCAAATAAAAAAAAAAAAAGAAAAAAAAGAAATCCAAGGGAGGGCGTAAAAGCAGGAAAAGAAAGATAGGCAGACATGGTGACAGTCCTGGAATTGGTGACATGACCTGTCGTTCCCTTAAGAGACCACATGGTCAGCCTTTTTTTCTGCTCCTCTGTTCTCTTACAATAAAATAAATGAGAACTGTGTTTATCAGGTTGCTACAATCATTCTGGAAAATTACTTGCTGCGGCAGCCTACTGCTTCATGTTTAATCTCGTTTCACTTAGGAGAGTTAAAAATAGAAGTTGGAGCAGCTCATATTCTGAAGGCATGTGGGCAAAAAAAAAAAAAAAGTTGTAGCCCTACCCTGAGTGCAGTAATGGTGCAGGCATTAGCAGAGCTTACTGTAGCACTCTTCAGGCAGCAATCCTGTCAGTGAAATCAGGCAAAGCACAAACCTGCTTTATGACGAACCAAGCACAGACAACAGAATTAGCATCATGAATTACTTTTCACTTTTACTCAGTGTTATCTTGATTGTTTGCATCTTCCAAGTTAATGATTAACTCAGCTAATTCCCCCCTCAGTTTACATTTGGACACCAGCTTCCTGTAGAGCAAAGCCTAAGTGCTGTAGCAGTGATCAGTATGAAATACGAGTGACACCCCTTTAACGGTATGATGTCTTGCCATATACTCTGATTTCAATCCAAATTCTAACCCCAGGCTCGGCTTTCCTTCCTCTCCCAGCACCATTGTATATTATCTGTACTATTCTGGGCAGTAGCTGGAGTTACTTTTTCCTGCCTGGAAGGAGAAGGGTTCCTGCACTCCTAAACCAGGCTCACGCTGCAGCCCATCACTGCCCTGGCCCATAACCCTGCAGACATTATTCACAGCAGCAAAGAGACCAGCAAGGAAAGGAGACAAGCTTACAGACTACATGGTTTCAAGGGAAGCAAGTGTGCTTTACCATCTGACTCATCACCTATTTTGACAACTCGTGTTAGGTGTTGACAGGTTTGACAGGCAAGAGGTGAGCTTCCAGTCTCAGGATACCAGCTAGCAGGTCTTCCTTTCGGCACAGATAAAACGGTTTTCCCTCCTGTCAGCTCAGTGAAATATAAAACACGTTCCCCAAACCAGTAGCAGCCACGGTGGTTGTCAATAGCTGAGCTTCTGTGAGAAGAAAGGAGCAGCAGGTCAAACTCTCCACTGTAGGAACCAGAATTTCTCTGTGAAGATCCCCACTTCCCCCGGTGCTAGAAAACGTCACTTATCAGGAGCAAAGCCCAAACTGGGGAGCCCAGAAATAACCATCCCACACTTTCCCATAAAGATTGAAGTACCATTGGCTGTATCAAAAATGCACTTAGATCTAAATCTAATAGATGTTTTTTGGGGGAAAAAAAAGGCTAAAGACTTAATGAAACGGCCAGAAGATCTGTCTGAAAGTATTCTCCAATAGAATCACATTTAATATTAATGACAGGTATAATGACCCCAGAGGTGGGTGTCTATTTTTATCAGGTTAGGCTCCTGACCTAGTCACCTACCTGAAGAGCTGGGCAAAGTAATCGGGTTTTCCAGCAAGGGGGTAGGTACAACCCCCCACCTCTGTGCCTCCAGAGACAACTTGCATCGCCCTGGAGAGCTACACATGCACGACAGTGGGTTGCAGAGATTGCAGGCACACGCTGCCAGTGAAAACTGCTCGGTGCTGAACAAAATCTGGCTTCAGATTTCACCGCCGTAGGTCTTAACAGCTAAAAACTTCAGTACTTAAATGCTCCAAGTCAGCGCAGTCCATGCCATCAGAATAAACTCAGTTAATTTTTCCCATGGCTATTCTTTGGCTTTTAGTCAAACTGGGGGCTACTCATACTCAATAAACTACCTACCATTTCTGCACACGAGCTAGAAAATTTCTCTAGTGCTTTCTTTTCATTACAAGACTTTTTATAGATTTCCTGACATTTCAAACCGATGCGAATGAATCCTGTGAACAAAGGCACTCTCTCTGCCAAGGTAGGAACACCTGATACTCTTCTAACATGGCTCACAAACAGGCCAGGTCCCTCTCTTCCAACCACGTAGGAGACTTTATACAAGGGATGCAAAAACAGAGGCAGGCACGTGGGTACTCGTAGTGTACAAGGAGCTCGTCCAGCAACCAACGGAGGAAGAATCCTTCTGCAGAGTTGCATCAGTCGCTTGTGCTTTTGGGCTCCCTAAGAGTCCTCAAGAGAGCATCATCTTAGAGGTCTCGAGAGGTCTGAAGCAGCATAACAACCTCTAGCCTCTGAGGACCCATCAGTAAAGCACAGCTTTGATGGCCCACGCATCTCACATGTAACACTGGAAAGCAAACCATGAGGCCATACTGCAAGACCCCAACCAGCCTCAGAACCACAGCTTAGCAGCTTCATCCCAGGCAAGGTATAAAATCAAACTGTGTCACTGACTGGTGTTAGAAGGGCACTCATTTCTGACCTCTCTTCTTACCTCTGCATGCGTGCACACATACTGTGTAAACATGTACATGTTAAGCACCATATGAGTACCTGACTCTCTACTAAAATAACAGCACGCTGCCTTAATGTGCCATTTTTAATTCTACAGAAAAGAAAAGGGAGTTACAAGTTCACCACAAAAAACTGTAAAAATTGTTTAATGAAAAATGCAAAAAAAAGGGACAAGTTCACCACAAAAAAATGTAAAAATTGTTTAATGAAAAATGCAAAATAAATCACAACTAATTCAAATGTATAAAATACTTGTACCATATTTGACCATGTAAAACCAAAGGGTACTTATACAAACAGCTTGTTAGAACAGAATATAAACGACACTTGAACCAGAAATGGCAAAAAGAGTATGAAAGAAAAAAAAGGGACAAGTTCACCACAAAAAAATGTAAAAATTGTTTAATGAAAAATGCAAAATAAATCACAACTAATTCAAATGTATAAAATACTTGTACCATATTTGACCATGTAAAACCAAAGGGTACTTATACAAACAGCTTGTTAGAACAGAATATAAACGACACTTGAACCAGAAATGGCAAAAAGAGTATGAAAGAATGACACATCTGAGGCAACGGTCTGAAAGGAGACAAGAAAACCATGTGTAAATGTCAGACAAGGAGTAATAATGTCTGTTGCTTATTTGCCTTTTACATAGATACTACTGCACTGTCTGCACAGATCTTCAGAACATGTGTCATAATCCTGGCATCACGGTTTATAGAGACTGCAAAGAAGGGAAAGAAAAAACTACGCACCAAGTTGAGGTAGGAATCTTTTGGCAGAGATCCCAAAACATCTCAACCAGCAAAAAATGTAACCTTATTTGGAAAAAAACACAGAATTCCACTCAAACTACATTTGTATTACCACTTTTTATTGTCAGGAGGGGGAGAGAGAGAGATGAAAAGCATGCTTCCAGAAACATACTATGAGGTAATTACAAAAATATTTTCTAAATAATTAGAAAAGCACTTATTTAAATTCTAAACATTGTTTGGGCAAGTTGGCTATTATTTCGAACTTGCTTTGAGCAGTATATTTTATGTCTTCTTTCAATGAGATTCTGTTGTAATCTATTTTTACTTATGTGGAATCACACATAAAACAGCATGAAGAGGTAAATATAGAAGATGCCAAAGAACTAGAGGGACAACAAACGTCTTTCAATACCACTGCCACCTTTAGAAGTGAAACACGCAGTGCCCAAGGACAGCACATAAACAGATACTGAATCCCACGGGGAGTTGAGAAGGAGGAGGAAGTCACAGGCTTGCTATGCAACTATAAACTTACCAACTTTTTAAGAGACTGAGTCCTCTTAATTAGATCTTGGGCTATCAGCTATAAACGGATGCTCGTGCACTGTAAACAAAGTGGAAGATAAACACCACTTGCTTTGTTCAAATAGTCCAATTTTAAACCATCACGTGGCTAAAAACAGCGTATAATGATTTGGTTTCCTTGTATGATTTGTAAGACTCAGTTTCCTTGTAGATGACTACTATACACAATGGAACACAATGATGGAAAACCTACTGCGCTTAAGCCTCACGTGTTCAGAATACACAACAAAAATGTCCCAAAATAAAAACAAACCCTGTGATTTCCCCAAGAATGAACTCCTAATCCTTCGCAATAGAGGCCACCCCATGTTCCAGTCAGTTCTGACTTAGTCCATGTGTTAAAAAAAACAGGGGGAGGGGATTTAAGTTTCTGTCTAAAGCATGACTTTATAATGAGAAATACAAAAATTTTAAAATTTTAGTTATTTTAGGCTCTGCCTTTAAAGAGTCGCTTACTTCATCTTGTTCTAAAGCCAGTGATCTTCTAGGGATGAACCTGTAGCCCTCTCAGCCAACCCTCCCTGCCCAGGGAGGTTCCCCGGCACCCAGACTGGCCATTCAGATTGCCACTCAAGTTGCCAGAGGTTTTTAGGAGACAACTGCTGCCCTGTTGGGCTCAATGACTAACACATCAGTGAAGAAAAGACTTCACGTAACAACTGTAGCGCCTGGTATTTTGTGCCACTAATGCTGTTTGCTTTTTTAAATTATATTTTATCTTACAAATGATTGCAAAAATCAACATGTTGAGGTGTTCAAGGCTCCATCGTACTTGGTCACCAGACTGGAAGAAATTCAGAGAGTACAAGCTGCAAACGGAGCAATCCTAGCCACCCAGCATTTCCATCACTTCCAAGTTTCCCCTACTGTCAGCTTTTTTTTTTTTAAAGACAGTTGTTGGATATACCACATCAAGTTGCTACAAACTAGTACAGTAGAAAAACTACTGTACATCATACAAAGACTACAGCTGCTAAGCATTACCAGGAATGGAAGAATTCAGTAGCCACCCGGCATTTCCATCACTCTCAAGTTTTCCCTACTGTCAGCTTTTTTTTTAAAAAAAACCTTGTTGGATATACCACATCCAGTTGCTACAAACTAGTACAGTAGAAAAACTACTGTACATCATACAAAGACTACAGCTGCTAAGCATTACCAGGAATGGAAGAATTCAGATGTTCAGCTTGTAAAAGTTGACTTGTGTCATCCATATTTCCTTCTCATGTACTACCTGTGAACATCAGTGGCTCAGGTGAATGCTCTGCATCATGGACAGGGTGTTGGTTATTCAGTGCATTAACACCTCTTTCTGCTGCTCACTTCTTGTTCTGAACTTTCTGTGAAATCAGGATGTATACATTAGCAGAGGAGATTATGCTCAGCCCAATGTAAAGGATCCACTGACTAGTCTTTATTCCTAGTAAGACTAATCTTTACTCACAAAGAGAAATAAAAATTGTATTTAAACAAAGAAGTCTGTTGCCTCAGCTGTGTGGCAGCTCCACGTGAGATGGGCAAGGTGGGAACAAGAATTTTTACTCCACTGCCAACATCAGTCCTCTCCTGGTGCAAGCAAGCACTAACCTTCCTTCAGCCCAGTCATAACAGACACAATTTCAGAAGCATCAAATCACTAAGAATATAATTTTTTTTCAGTGTGCAGCCTTTCCTTTTTGTCCTTTATGCAACAAACGGAAGAAGAGACAACTTGAGTTCTCCCCTTTTCACAGGCCACATGAAAAGATAACTCATCCTAGTCCAGAAAACCACCAGCACTGAGATGATGGCCATGAACTTCACTACCCTCTTCAGCATTTCCCCCATGCTCTGGGGAATAGGGAACGGAGCATTAGTGTTACTGAAATTAGGGCATGAGACTACACGTGAAGCCTAAGGGAGCATTTTTCCCTTCTCAAATATACTTCATACAGCACGTGTTTGATGAATACTAATTAAGTATAGTAGAATCATTTAATTTGTAGTAATTAACTTCAAAGGCAAGATCCGACTCCCTAGTCTTGAGAGTAAACTCTTGTTAAGGTCAAGAGAAACACCGCAGGGATCAGACTGGTCTAACGAATTTCAGAATGCGCACACACACGTACATACACACACGCCAAACACACACATGTAAATTTAGCTAATCATACCTCTCAGTGGGTTTTTTAAGAAATAAAGAGTGCATCCAAAGCTTTCTGGTGTTATTAACAATGAAGATTCTTCTTCCTGGCGGAAGTTCTACAAATGCAACGAACGGAACAATACACGTGGATGGGAAAAGGGAAATCAACAGGATACAAACCATCACGACCACCACGGAATCCAACTTCCTCAGCAGCACACTGTTCTGGAAGTCCAGTAACAGACCATGAGCAGGTTTTCAGTAGGGCATTTTAAAACGAAGCGGTAATGCAGAGTCGTTATAAACGTAAACAGCTGGCACTGAGCTGCGGGCTCCACACAGGACAGATAGGGCAGCCCTCACTGCCACAAGTGGAAAAAGCAACTTGATCTCTAATTGCAAAGATACAATCAATACTGCAATTGAGGAAAAACTCAGAGTGAGAGAGAGAGATTTGCTTCTCATATGGGCAATACTGAGTTTGCCACACCTATTACACATCAGTGATGCAGGTCAGCTGACTTTTTTTAATTTATCGCTTTTCAATAGATAAATAATATGACACAAAAGGTCAGGTAAACCATTAAACGTAAGGTAAGCCATTTTCACTGCAGTGGCACAGTTACAGCATATCAACACTCTGCAATCTCAAATTAAATGAATCTTGGATTGGCCTCATTAGGTAATGACCTTTCACCCCTGTCTCACGCCTGAGTTAGAGAAAATACTACCCATTAAATGAACAACAGAACACCATCCCCTCCACATCCCCCAGCTACCAGCAATAACGCTGCTTTCTACACACCTCTTCAGTAATTACAGCAGCAATGAAAACAGCATGGCAAATATGAAGAGCTTTCATTTAATACAAACACCAAGTTTTACAACCGGAGAAATCGCAAAAGAATGAGTATTACAAAATTACAGAATGATGCAGGTACGTCGGTCTTTCTAGCTGACGCATACAAGCAACTGATTGCTGCTCTAGGCAGTGAAGCTCTCATCTTACTGCTCCTTTCCATGTTCTCCAACCGTGTAACATCCTGCAGCCAACTTTCCTCTCCAATTCATTCTTTTGAAGCATTTTCCCCCTCCACTTTACATGACTCCTACAACTGCCAGCTGCACCAGTCCTTGTGTGAACTGACCGCACATACATGTACCTAAAATCTAAAATAACTCTCATTAGAAGACTTGATAAGAATGCTTTCAGGCATCCTCAAACATTTTCATCACCTTGGAGCCCCTCTGCCATGGGGACGGGCTGAGAGAGTTGGGCTTGTTCAGCCGGGAGAAGAGAAGGCGCCGGGGAGACCTTATAGCACCTTCCAGTGCCGGAAGGGGCTACAAGGAAGCTGGGGGGGGCTTTTTACAAGGGCCTGTAGTGACAGGACAAGGGGGAATGGGGTTAAATTGAAAGTGGGGAGGGTTAGATTGGATATCAGGAAGAAGTTCTTCCCAGAGAGGGTGGTGAGGCACTGGCACAGGTTGCCCAGAGAAGCTGTGGATGCCCCATCCCTGGAAGTGTTCAAGGCCAGGCTGGATGAGGCTTGGAGCAACCTGGTCTAGTGGAAGGTGTCCCTGCGCATGGCAGGGGGGTTGGAACTGGATGGTCTTTAAGGTCCCTTCCAACCCAAACCAGTCTGTGATTCTATGACTGTCTGCCCTTCTAAGAAGATGCTGAAATAGGGCAAAAAAAGGAAGCAATAACTGTAGGCTTACATACCAAAAAGAGAAAATCTGTGCTGGAACACCAGACACTGCAGAGGTGGCAATCGAGGCACTGAACTACAGAACAGTGATGTTTCACTAAATTAAAAAAAAAGAAAAACTCGGATTGTTATTTAGGTGTTCCAGGCAAACATCTCTAGTGAGATAATAACCATTTGCTCATGTATGCCCAATTAAAACACTGCAGACACTCCCTCCCTCCCAAAATTCCGTGCAGAGGTGTTGTTAGCATACTTTCGCCTAGCCCAATAACGAACACAGTTATTCCTAGTAAGTACAGTCGTTCACTGGAGCGAAAGGCATAACACGTACCTGGGCAGCGAGCACCTCCCATGGGCAGAGGACTTGTTGACAGTGCTTTACAAGCAACTTGGGTCCTTCACCTGAACTGAGAAAACCGCACCAGCTCATTGAGTTATCTTTTTAGGCAGGGGACGTGGGCACAATTGCCATTCTGAATGGCTGGAAGCAAGCAGTCTCTCTTGTTAACTCTTCCCAAATGATTTGCTCTCAGTCTTCGGACTGAGGCTGGTCTGCATCTCAGCCCTGCGGAAGCTTGGACAACTGAAAGCGCTCAAGAGTTCATGACTTGGCCCACATACTTGAGGAATCTGGGGAGATGAAAGAATGACACCTCTCTACCCTTATTAGAAAATGCCAAAAGTTTATTTCCCACCAGTGGCTGTCAGCAGAACCCCTGCTGAAGAAGACACAAAAGCCTTTATCCTCCTCAAATGAGTGAACCCTACCACCGGATTTCTGCTCCGACTTCTCACCTAAGGGCAAACCCCTTTTATGGAGATCCAATAGTCTCTTCCTTCTGAAGCAGGGGCAGTAATGCTTTGGGACCTCCTCTCCAGGTAACAGCAGCAACCTCACAGGGAAAGGACTGCAGTCCCCAGCAGGAGAGCAACAGCCTTTAGGGACAACCCATTTCACACACTGAACAGTTTTACCCACTGCCGGCACTGAGTTTCCCCCCATAAGCCCTCAGATCAGCTTTTGAACAAAAATGTTTCTTATTTAACAGATGTTCTCCAAAGGCACAAAGAAAAGTAGTCACTAGGAAGAGTGGGCCATCTCACAACACAGAAATAGCTTCAAGACAGGACTCAGACACAACATGCATGCCAGAGGCACAGCAGAACCAAACAATGGCAGTACCATCAGCCTCTGGGCTGAATGACAGCAAAATGAAACACGGCAGTCCTTAGAAAAACTGGTAGAAACAGCAGCATGATTTCTAGTGAAAACAACCAATGGGAGAGGGCTCGGGAATTTTTTTAGAGCACATCCACAGAGTTTGGGTGCATCTTACAGGTTGGTATCAAGCTCTTTGTTCTCGCCTATTATTTATGCAGAGTCTGATTAATATTTTACCAATTGACATACCAGTATATTTGTTACAAATGGGGACGCCCTCAGTATTTGTGGAAATAAGCACTTATAAATCAAATGTAATGAAATATTTAGACTCCTCACGGTAAAATTCTTATTGTCATTTAGCCAATGTACAATTTGTTCTGCTGCAGAAGACAGAACCAGGACACTTCCAACACACCAGCAAGTGATCACATTCAATAAATCAAATGGCCTACTGCCACCAAAAGGAAAAAAGTGGAATTACTCCAGATGTAAAGTAACTTCTATTACCAGTGAAACTCATAGAATCGGAATGGTTTGGGTTGGAAGGGACCTTAAAGACCATCCAGTTCCAACCCCCCTGCCATGGGCAGGGACACCTTCCACTAGACCAGGTTGCTCCAAGCCTCATCCAGCCTGGCCTTGAACACTTCCAGGGATGGGGCATCCACAGCTTCTCTGGGCAACCTGTGCCAGTGCCTCACCACCCTCTCCGGGGAGAACTTCTTCCTGATATCCAATCTAACCCTCCCCACTTTCAATTTAACCCCGTTACCCCTTGTCCTGTCACTACAGACCCTTGTAAAAAGTCCCCCCCAGCTTCCTTGTAGCCCCTTCAGGCACTGGAAGGTGCTATAAGGTCTCCCCGGAGCCTTCTCTTCTCCAGGCTGAACAAGCCCAACTCTCTCAGCCTGTCCCCATGGCAGAGGGGCTCCAGCCCTCGGAGCATCTTCATGGCCTCCTCTGGACTCCAATTAATTTAATACAGTAAATTAAACTGAGGAGACAAATATAGGATTTTAATCAGAATAAAGAAGTCTTTGAAAACAACAACAAAAAGCTGGGGGTGAGAATTTGCAAAAGCTGATCACCTCACTTTCTCAATGTTCTGAAACCTCATGGGGTAGGAGGCTGGCAAGTAGGAATGCAGAGGGTAAAAACCAGTTGACAGAACACTGAAAGAGTACAGTTCCCCACAGCCAGCCTTCGGCTTTCTTCTACCTTCCAGGATATTCCACACAAGAAAAGAAATTAGATTTTTAAACAAGTAAATTTACTAAGGTAATATGATTTATTTACAAAATAAATTTGGCATTTTAGAAAGAGGTCAGATGATCCATGCACATTCAGCAGATCTACGGGCAGGAAAGGGAACGGCTGTAAGAAGTAGAACATCACAACATCTTTTACAAATACAAAACCAGGACTATTTTATACATACACCAGGAGAGAATAAACATTTAAATGCTTATTCCTGCAATAAATACAATAGACTTTTGTGGCCCTTACTCATCTCCCTATTTTTCACGTGCCATGCTTTGCACCAGTGGAATGCTGGAGGGGAAAGTCCTTCACCTCCTTTATCCTCAGCAATAATACAAGGTTGATTTATGGTACAGATCTATGATTACTACTTAGAAGACATGAAGTACTACAGCAGTTAACTCACAAGTGCAAAGAATCTCTCTGCTTCTAACCATCAATATGACGAGTGTCAGAGGAAAAAAAAAAAAAAACCAAAAAAACACTTCAGACAGGAAGAAAACATTATTCATCCCATCCAATTTAGGTTCTTACATTCCCTATAAAGTCAACAGAAGACAGCTGACATTTAATCTTTTCCACACTGACCACACAAAGGACCTGGACTTCTAAATGAGGCATCTCAAACAGTATGGCCACCTCCCAAAAGAATGTATTTGGTGGAGACATAGAAGTTACCTCTCTTTCTGAACTTCAGATGCAGATCAGTGCATCCAAGGGAAATGGCTGCGTAAACAAGTACTCTGACTTTCTGTTGCTATTCTGCTGTCTGCTCCCCTTCCTCCACCACCCAGAGGAGGGAGGAAAAAAATAAAACCACAAAAAGTAACACATACATTGCTGTTAACATTTTAATCACGCAGATTTTTCACAACACAGATCTTGGAGCAGGGCTTGCTCGTTCAGGTGCTGGAGAGACACCAGCATCCAAGATGTGTGTCCAAAGACTAAGATGGCATCAGCACAGAGGAACACTTAGGAAGTTTGCAGTTAGCAGCTAATACAATATAACACCCAGGGGAAAAAAAAAAAAAACCCCACCAGCAGCAACAACAAAACCCCAACACCATATTTAAATGCACAGAGATACTAAAAGTGTTCCAGAGAACTCTCTGAAGGATGCAAGTATCTATTCTGTGGTTCTCAGCTGCTTGAAGATTTAGTTAAGCAACTTGTGGGGCCAAGACGACTTTCCCCTCACTCTCCTCCCTGCTACATCGTTCAGACAAAAGGGAACAGCTCACACTGTATCTCTGTGATGGCTTCAGACAAGTCTGTTTATGCAAGAGGCAGAGATTTGCAGGCTGGCTGTGAGAACTGAAAAGGAGGTATCTGAAATAATAGCTAGAACAACGTGTTTTCCCACTAGGTAGATGGAGGAAGAGGAAAATGAGTTTAAACCTCCCTACTTTAGGTTTAGATTGGATATCAGGAAGAAGTTCTTCCCGGCGAGGGTGGTGAGGCACTGGCACAGGTTGCCCAGAGAAGCTGTGGATGTCCCATCCCTGGAAGTGTCCAAGGCCAGGCTGGATGAGGCTTGGAGCAACCTGGTCTAGTGGAAGGTGTCCCTGCCCATGGCAGGGGGGTTGGAACTGGATGGTCTTTAAGGTCCCTTCCAACCCTAACCAGTCTGTGATTCTACTTCCAAAGCATAACCCCATCAACCTTTCCCTCGTGGAATTGGGAAGTGTGAAAAAGAGAGGGCCCTCAAAATGAGCTGAAAGCCAAGGGATTTTTGTAGGATACTCTGGAACAGAGATCCTGAAAGTATGCACAGGACTTGGGTGTCCCTTAAGTCACACCCTAGAAATAAGCACCCCAAAATCCATGCATACTCGACATGGAGTTGTCTTACAAAGTAGTTTGTGTATCGCTTAGCTCAAAACTTCAAAGTGTGCTGAACTGCATAAACTTTGGTTATTTTCCAGGCATATTGCCATAAGGAGATGAGCAGGGTGGTGGCCATGAAGACCATGAGACACACCTGGTAACAGTGAGGTGCTGCTTTACGTTGGACGACCTCAGACAGCACAGTTGTTACCAGTTTGGGTTCTTGAAGCATCACGTGGGGAATACAATATCCTCTCCCAGCATATTGCCATCCTCCTAAACTATATGCCTATGTTACAACAATGGGTAAATATGCAATAATTGTTACCATCTGTGATTTTCTGGAGCCCGAATTAACATTATGTCCAGAACAGGACATCTCAACAATGCTTGAATAAGAGTTGTCTTGGAGAAGAAAAACAAACAAAACCAAACAAACAGAACACAGAGAAAACCAGAGAGTCTTCAGTCCTGCAAGTATCAGTCTGTATGACTGAGCTGATAATATTAATTCCAGGGTACTCAGGGCATCGTTTGAATTTGATTATTAAAGAAACAGTGGACCCTTCATAAAAGCAGGAAGTGAGTGCCTCATCAAATTCCCAATCTGTCAACTACATCTGCCTACCGAAGTTTCTCCAGCTATTTCCACTGGATATGGCACTGTTTTGTTCTTCTGGCCTTAAACACACCATACAAAGTTTCTCCAGCTATTTCCTCTGGATATGGCACCGGTTTTTTTTTCTTCTGGCCTTAAACACACCATACAGGCTGAGTACCTGTCACATTTCCATGATGGCTAAAGAGCTACCCATTTCTGCAAAAAGAAAACCAAAGCCTTTACAGAATTTGGAGATCATTCATATCAATTTATCACTTTATCTACAGTTACCAGACTGCAGTACTGCATTGACATAACTGGAAAAATACTACTTGTGTTTCTTGTATTATCTGCCACCTCTCTTAGAGGTAAGTCAAAAGCACCTCAGAAAATAGCACTAACAAAAACAGGCAAGTAAAAAAAAAAAAAGAACAGGGGAGAATGGGTACCAAAGTAAAATTTGGCTTAGACAGATTTAGAGAGGAAACTAATTTTAAAAATTAAACTGAAAAGCAAATGAAGAATTTAACAGGAATCTACAGCAAAGTGTTGAAATCTCAGCCAGAATACACAGGGAGGGGGAAAGAATGTAAGGAGTACCAGTTTCATTTTGTAAAAGAATATGACACAGCAGAAGGCCATCCTTTTTTAAGTGATACTCTAAGAACTCAAATCTGTCTGGCCTTTAGCCACGGAATCATCATAGATTCAGCTTTGGTTCCCAAGCTCGAGTAATAGAGGTCACCATCACCTCACAAAACATAGCAGGGAGAAGGCAGCGTGCCCAATTCTGAGAAAGTCCAGTTCACAGCTCAGTGTATCAACAGCCACTGCTTTCAGTTTACCTCAATATGACAGGAAAATAGCTTGCTGCTGATGAAAGAGCACATCCCGCTTCCTACTCCCCTTCACTCCTGACTATGCGGTCCCAACTGTCTCCTTTAAATACCTCTGACACCCAGCACATCTTTTCATGAGACAATTCAAACTCGGGAACTTCAGAGTAATTCCCCTTTTTTCTTCCTCCCCGGAGTCATTCGGTAATCCGAGAGAAAGCTGTCAGCGCTCGGAGCAGTTCAGCAAGCACTGTCGTTGTCAAAAGGTGGCAAGCTGTCAAGCAGCAGCAGATGGGGTGAAAGAGGGACACCCCCCGTCTCCATTCCGGCAAGAACATGCTTCCCAAGCGCAGACTGCATCTAGCAGAACGCATGGCAGACCTGCCCTCCAAGGGCAGACAATGAACGAATGTCAAAGCGGAATCGTGGCAGACCTGCCCTCTAAGGGCAATGAACGAATGTCAAAGCGGAATGTTTCACAGGTACAGCTTCCCCCTCAGCTGAGCCTCAAAGAGGGAGGCCACTGCCAACAGCGCTGTGAGCGCAGCGTAATTGCGAGGGGCTGCCACGCGTCCTCTGCCGAACCTGGTGACGCTGCAGGCCACGACTCGGTCACCGCCGCTGCACTGTCGGGATTTAAAGGGATTTAAAGCAGCAGTTAGCCGCTCACCTGCTAACGGGCGTGTCTGCAGTAGCACAGCTGGTTCCGGACATAGAAACAACGAGGGCGGGGGGAAGACAAGACGTTTCACAGTCATTTTTCTTTTTAAAAGCACGCACACACACACACTGCCTTTTCACCTTGTAACAAATAAAAGCAAGCAAAGCCAATTCCTTTTCTGATTTCTTTCCCATCATACAGACTAACACAAGGCAAGCCCGAGGATTCTTCAGAGAACAGTAACTTAAAAAACGTTGTTTTGAAAAACAGATTAATGAGCTTCAGCAATGCAAACCGCATGCAACAGAGGGCAAAAAAATAAATCCCGAGACGTTCTGCTCTCTTACACGTAAAGTAACATCTGCTTCTGAAAACAGCTAGTGTCCTGACTGGTGATGCTTTCCCCAAAACCCGGGTTTCCTGGAAGAAATGGGTACTTTGAACAGCAGCTCTCCTCAGACAGCTCTCAAGCAGCGGTACTGCTTTCCCGGGGCGTAGGAGCCAGGAGTCATCCCTCACCCTCCGCACCGGCCTGGCGGGCTCCTGCTCCTGCCGAGAGGCGAACGGA
>NW_010260917.1:0-13508 GCF_000690775.1 Eurypyga helias
TGATTCTATGATTCTAATATAACAGTGAAACTAGTCACAGATAATCCTATTTATTTGTATGGTCTTCCTGTAAATCATGACAAGCTTCCTGATGTCTCTGCTGATTTCCTTATTACTTCATATGACCACATTTTATCATGAAGTACTTATTATTTTTATGTGTAATATGCATGGTCATATTTGCCTGGGAACTGAAAGTAGAATTTAGCATTGTGGAATACTCATATTATCATATTATTTAAAATTGGCAGTGCAGAACTGCATCCATAAAATATTGTTACTTACAAACATTTTCTTACACACAAAGGTAAAGCTGATAGATTACAGTTTATAATAGCAATAATCCCTGCAATATCATTCATTAACACAGTTAACAACTAATTTGCTGGAGTTTAAACTGCCCTTGGCTTTCCTTCAAGCTGTTAACAAACTGGTCACTAACGGCTGGCTAAAATTGATCTCTCAGGGCCCTATTTAAAAGAAATTTTATTTCAATTCAGCACCCCTAGAGCCTAATCTTGATTTTGTAAACAAAAATCATTCTATGTTTTAGCAACAGACCTCTTATTTGTTATTCTCTTTGGTATACTATTTCAGGGATGTATGAGGGTGTAAGCTTTGTGGATAAGGTCTAAAGCAAAACCCAAACTTGCATATTTTCAAGTGGTAGGAGAGCCCGGAAAGAAAGAGCACTCTATTGACATCTAGTGGAAAGGAGACAAATTAAATGCTCCAACAGGCAGCCTGAAGCTTATTTGTTTGCATATATTATTTCTTTATGTTTGGAAACTACTTCCATTAATACCATAATGTAAAGAGACATTTCTGATCATAGCAGTACACACAGGAATGATGGTCAATTATATGTATGCAGAGTGGACAGCTAACCTAAGGCAATAGCTTTCTGTAGCCATAACAAAAGTTACAACCTTTAATTAAAAAAAAAAAAAAAAAGAAAAACAAAAACAACAAAAAAAAAAACACAGGAAAATTTATAAATCATTTTTTTTCTATAAGATAACAAGATTAATAAGTATCTGTAAATACAGGAAAAAAAAAAAGAAAAAGAGTCTGCTTAAGAAACACTTGTATGTTTCAGGACTGTTGGTTTTCAGTGCTTCCTGAATTCTTGGTAAGAATTTATTAACAGTGAAATGGCTAGCAGAACACAGAGTGGTGAGAAATGGTGAATGGATAGCATAACAGTGAGGGACTACCACTAAGAGCAAAGTAGGTCACATCACTGTAAGGTCAGCAGTAGGGCTTTATTTCCCAGCAAGACTGGGCAATGCCAGCTGTGAGGTACAAGTTACTGTAGAAGCAGAGAAAAAGACAGCTGACTTAGAAGTTTTCTTATTATAAAAAAGGATCTTGAAACCCTTAGCGGTTAGAACCTCTATGTTGTCCTGCTTATGTACTTTTTTATGTTTTCCTTTTCTTTCTCAAATGTTGTGGATGCCCCATCCCTGGAAGTGTTCAAGGCCAGGCTGGATGTGGCTTTGAGCAACCTAGTCTAGTGGAAGGTGTCCCTGCCCATGGCAGGGGAGTTGGAACTAGATGATCTTTAAGGTCCCTTCCAACCCAAACCATTCTATGATTCTATGATTCTGTGATTCTAATATTGTTTGTTAAGTCAAATAATTTATGCTTGTGAATGAGGAAAAATAAGAGCTGGCTATGGACCAGAAAGCATATTTTCCAGTGTTTGTGTATAATGATTTAAGCTGTAAAAAATATTGAGATTAGCCCATTTGATTTGAAATAAGACATGACTGAAGGGTTACATAGAGTTCCAGTCTGATGATTATATTACTGGACAGTAGTTATGTCACTGTTTTCTTTGCAGCTCTCTATTAGACTGACTTTCCAATTATTAGCTATCTGAAAATATTGTAATGTTTCTTCCTTCCACTGCTCAAATGTAAATTACTACCTTTCCATCCATGCCCTAATTTTTCAAAGAAGTACCTTTGTAACTAAGTCTACATGCTTCTGGCTATGTGTGGAATTCCCTAAAGTGACCCCATCATTGTTCTTTACACCTTTAATTGAACCTTACTCTAAGGTCCAGTTGAAATGGTATAGAATTTATGCAGCCAGAGGCCCTGACTGCAGCTTTAAGCATTAACCAGATTTGTCTCATTTTCTTGACCCCCTCTGTTTTGCAGATCTCTTTATTTGGATCTTTATGCATTGTTCATATATTTTTAAAGCAGGAACTGACTGCTGCATATTTTTTTAGCTAGTGGCAGGATGGGACCCTGAGTCATTAATGGAGTCTCTTCGTAGACTTGCAGAACAGCATCAGAGAAATTACATTAAAATCTTCAGCCTATAAGAAGTGGCTCAGACAAGACAAGCATGGAAGTGAAGACCACTGCTGTAAACAAGAACCTAGAATTCATGTATTTCAACAACATACTATCCATGCACATGTTTCCATCATACACTGCTGTTGTGTTGATTTTTGGTTTTTCCTTTTAACTCTATAAGAGAAAATATTCTGAAAAAATGTTGGGTTTTTTTCCTGGGGAAAAAAAAAAAAGACTAAGAAGAAGTAGCGGCAAACATTAGAATTCGAGTTTTGGAATAAACATGACACTATGAAGGTGATATTGGCAGAAAATGGTTTAGCAACTAAATTGAGTGATCTGCTTTCATATACTGCATTGCCAATATTTCATTTAGACTTTTTTCTTTTTTTCTACCAAAAAATTGCATGTCAAGAAAAATTGCTACTGTGATAGAGGTGTTTTACATAATGCCTGTATATACGTTTGTGTGTACATGCATAAGAAAGAGAGACTTAAAATCCAATACTTTCAAAATTATAAATTTGCATTTGTTGACTAGGTGATTGACATACACATATACACACAGAGGGACTGACGGAACTGACTGACACAGTCACCATACATGGAAGACTTTTGTCTCAAGGAAAGTACACCGATATTAGCTTTTGTTTATTTGAGCTTCAATAATAGTCATTTCAAGACTTCCAGTATTCTGCTATCTCTGTCAAAGTCTTGTCATTCATTTTTCAGTGTAAAGTATCTCTCTCTTGTTCTTCCAGCCAATACTCTGGTATATATATTTGTTATCTGTTGCCTTGACAGTTTTAGCCTCCTCCCATACAGCCTCCCCACCATATTTGCTTCATTTTTTAAAATGTATCAAAGTTAAATTCATCACTCTGTTCTGGAAAATCAACACGAACTTGCTGTCCTAAAAATCTTTCATCAACTTCTTATGATATTCATGTACAGTCTTCTTCAAATTCTCTATAGCATTACTCCATGTCTGAATATTTTGTTTTTAGTTCTGCTCTGAATCTTTACATATTCTTCACATTCTGAATACTTCCTTTGTTCTTTTCAGAT
Source organism: Eurypyga helias (assembly GCF_000690775.1). Lineage (NCBI taxonomy): Eukaryota > Metazoa > Chordata > Aves > Eurypygiformes > Eurypygidae > Eurypyga > Eurypyga helias. Next base: position 3,381 of record NW_010260917.1, read on the forward strand.
AGTTTTATATTGTTGATTTTTATGCTAGCCTCTTTAGTATGAAGACTTTTCATACTTTCCATCCATTAAGAAAATACTTTCTTCTCCTACACACCTTTTGCTAAAAAATAGAAAGACACATTATCTCCTCATTAAAAAGTAGGACTTCATCTCAGTCTAATCTGTCTTTACTTCTTATATGTATAAATGGACCTCTTGGGTAAATTTGAGCAAGTTTCTTAAGATCAGATCCGAAGTAGATCACAGGTAAAGATTTCCTTAGGACCTGACAAGTAAGGCAGTAGAAATAAGAATTTGTGTAACCAACACAGAATATCAGTAGATTTAAGATACATCTATAGGGTAAATTGCGTCTAGAAGCAATGGCTGACACTGAGGCTGACAGGCATTAAATTAATCCTTGTGTCTGTATCCAGATCATTAAATTCTTTAATCCTCCTAAATAAGAAATCAGACCAAAAATAGTAATTAAGAATGTCCAAAGCATGTGATAGCTCCTGAAACATGCCCAGGAATTATTTGGGAGATTATTAATTGACCCAAGTTGAACTGCCAAAGACCACTATAAAAAGAAATAGTAAATTTAAGTAAATTGACATTGAAGATCCAGAGCATATGAAGATTGCTTGGAACTGTTTAATTTACTAATACAAACATAAAAGAAGACAACTTAGGATATGATCCATTCAAGACATGTTCTACTGTGGCCAATAGGGAATATTAAATGCTAAGAGCTTCATGCTTTTAGCTTCAAACATGCATTGGTGTCTTTTCCACTCCTTTTTTGAAGGAAAGTAGCTATAGCCTTTCAGAGATGCATTAAACAGCTCATTCCTTCAAAAAACCCCAAAGTTAAATAACATATTTTGTGATGCAAAATTTACTTAAAAAGTAAAATACATTTTGCTGAGATGGACACAAATCTGTATTCTGAGTTGCACCAGAATATCCAGACTACTTGCTGAAGATGTGCTGTTGTTCATAAACAAACCATTAAAGCAGAAGGAAAGTGCTTTATTATGAGTAAAGCATCTCTAGGTGATCTGATCTCTATCACCCATCTTTAATACTAATATATTATACAAAAGACACATTTCTCATAATACCACCATCATGTTAATGTACCAGATTAATGAAGCACTCTCTTTTGTGTACCTTTTTCTCACAAAATGAATCTTCTGGATTTAAGATGATTTCAGTTAACAGAGGTAGACAGTGACCTTTTGAAGCACAAGCAAATATCCTCAAGGTTGATGTCTTTTGAATGGAAGCGGCAAATTAGGGGTTGAACTTCCTACTTTCAGGAAGAATTATCCACATCTCAATCAGCATTCTAGCATCTGGACATCTGCATAAATTTGAAGATTGCTACATATTTTCAGAGTGCATGTGTCAGGCATGTTTGAGAATGCCAACTCTAGCAGCTGCCTCAGGGAACAGAGCCAAACGAAGAATAATTTCTCCGTCTTGACTGGATTTAGGTTTGTGTATCACCATACTCCATATGACCAAAGCAGAGGAACACCTTGGTTAGTTAACAAGGTTAGGAGCATAACTCTGTGTTTATGTGATTTTAGAGTTAAAAAATAAACTTTACCAAGGAAAATCAGCAGTTTAATTGGGGTTTTCTTTCCTCCATATATTATTTGTCATTGTGAAATTTTTATTATGTGAATTCACTGCAAAACACAGGTAGAATCTCTCTCATACCATTAACATTTTTCTCTGTTGTAGCATTACTACTGCTAGTGGTGTTGCTCATAAGAATAAAGCCTAAAATTCTGCTTTTCCTCAGGTTTAAATTTTATATTAATTGGTTGATACTAATTATTCTTTTTTTCTGTTAGAAATGTAGTGTATCTTGGACTTCAACACTGTGGTGTTGAATTACTGCATAAATAATACTTTTGAGTATATTTTTCAGGAGAAATTATTGTTCTTTTCCTGGGAAACAGTTAAGTCTTTAATTTGCTAGTTTTATTTCTAGTCAAAAGAATTCTAAGGTTCTTTATGAACATCCTAGGAGTTAGGATTTTCAGGTGCCAGGAGATCAAACTTCAACTCCAGTGGAAGGCAGCAGGAGTTAGAAGTTAAGTGTCAGATGTCAGGAAAGCAATAGTCAGATGTCAAACAGAATCAGTCAACATGCAGTTTGATGTAAGTATCTAAGCAGAAAAAACAAGATGGAGTTCCATCTTAAAAAAAATTAGTATATTTTTTGTTTAATTGTAGCCATATTTCCTAGTCAAACTAGGATTGGATTACAAAAGTTTATGTGTGTATATGTTCTGTTTGGTTGTTATCCCCAAATGTTTCTGAAGACAGAGGTTAATTTCCACTGTATATGACTAAAGATCAGTGATCAGTGATATGCCAAGTTCCTCAAGCTTTATGATGAATAGTAGCCAAGTAGATGAGGAAAAGCTGTTAGTGTTCCTATTCTCAAAGAGCTGAAATCGAAGTTCAACAGTCATTGAAGTGGATATCATACAAAATGCTGTAGAGAGAGGCATTATGGAAGAAGAAACTACTAGCAACTTTTCTAATTACTCTTTCACTTAACTAGAACCTGAAGTTGCTGTAACAGTGCTAGTAAATTTATCAGGGTCACAACATGAGATCTAGCACTTCTGCTTGGTTACCTATGACATCTAATTGTAAACATGCTCTCTTCATAGTTTTTGAGTTGCAACATTTCTTCAGACATTTCTCCATGCATAGTTTCTTGGGTAGCACAGTTCAGCAACTCTTCCTAATAGGTACTGTGGCATCTGGGGATGGAAGAAGTTTGCAAGGAAGTAAGTCAAGCTATGCCAGAACCACCACTCAGGCAGAACCTGAGAAAAGTCACTAGCATTGCTTAGCTTTTCAGCATAGATACAACCCCAAGATTGCAGACTTTCATTTCCTGGCAGACTTTAACTCAATGCCAGCTGCTAAGCACTTCGAAACCTTCCAAAACACTTGCTGAGGGAGAACTCCCATTGAGTACTTTCTATTTGTGCTTTCTTTGAAATCATGTCTAAATCTGAGGGGAGTTACCTTCTTTTCACCCAATGGCCATACAGTTCAAATATTGGCATATACGGACATAATTACATTCAATTCCATTTCTCCAGAAGAGTTTTCTCCTGATTAGAGACCTTCCTGTGTGGTTAGTATCTTCCTACTGTTCTGCTGATGTTTTTTGTAAAATAAATGCAAGATTCACCAAAGTATGGCAAGAGCACAACTTTATGTGGGAGTGACTAGGATGTCACCTGAAACGGGAGATATGAAATACCTGTTTCAGAAATCTTCAAACTTTTCATTAGTGAATATATGAGTAAATTTCAGACTAACTGTTTAGAACAGGATCACTATTCAGAATTTTCCTTTCCCAGTAGGATTTCCCAATCACTCCCTAGTCAGATAAAACAGATATAGCCAGATGGCTAGCCTATTCCCATATGGGATCTGATTTTGAATAATTTTAGGTGAGGAAGAGAAATGAATTTGCCTCTTCTACCATCTGGGCAACACTTTAAGTGCCTCATTCTTACAGAAAAAGAGAACACTTTTTCTTCCAGCTTAGTTTAATGAAAATAACATCTGAACAATATTTGTTAGCAGTCCACTTTCATCACTATGTTAAGTTAATGGTGAGACATATTTTCATATCAAACACAGTGATATTTTGGAAGAGGAATTTCTAGCTTTGTGTTTTGATTGAGCTTAGGTACAAAGTAATCTCTGAACTGCTGAGCTGTAATAAGATTGGCACAGTTCTAGACATGCACAAATAAAAAACTGCAAAAGTTCAAGAAATTTAAAGTAAAGAGACAGGGATTCTCTCTATAATATAGACAGACAGAGTTAGAGGAAAGTTGAGTAGGAATTTTCAGAATCACAGATTTTATATTGAGCATGTAGTTTTTGCTCTGTTTTCATTGTAGATTATAGACTTATATTTTTAATCTAACAAATGAGGTTGTAATTCTGTCTGATGCTGCTCGTTGTTGCCATAGTAGGGAGAGAGTCATAATGATTGATGAATTTCAAATCCATTTCTGTTACATTCATACCTGCTTTGGTTCAAACAGATATTTAAAGGCACCTTTAGGTTCTAAGATTTAGTCGAAAGATCTGTTGCAGACAACTGTGTATAATTAATGTTGACTAAAAGGCTGAAATGTCATTGTTCAGTTCATTACATTTGAAATCTATGTAAAATGAACCACTGAATTGCAAACTGCTTTGGTGGCGTAAATGCAGCATCAGGAACTCTGTCATATAACCTCCTATGAAGGTAATATGGTCAGTTCTGAATAAGGCAAGACCTAAATACTCTGTTGAAGATCATCCTACTACTGCAGTAAGATATGTACAAGTATCTTAAAATAAGAGCTTTTTCTTCTCATTTACTGGCTTTTCTCATTTCCATACAAGATTTGCCAGTGACCCTAGGAATAACATCTCTGTTAACATTTTGAGACTGTGCAAAAATAGTCTGGGTACATTAAGAAAACAAGATATGAACCGTCTCTTCATCCTGAAGTGAGAAGCAATCAAAATTATGACAGTATAGCATAAGTGTTTAGAGAGAAGAGGGTCTGGCAGATTGGAATGCCATCTGAAATACGCCTAGCAGAGACTTGATGAAAGCCCCATCTTTTGTGTATACCCAGCAATGCTCACAAAATGCTGGTTTGAGCTGAACAAGAAAGTTCTACGTCATTCAAGGAGAGTAGCATGATTGCTCAACTGTCCCTTTCAAGAGGCAGAGGTGAAATGCTGTGTATCATAAAGTCATAAAGATTGATGGCATCTGCTGCTTCCAAATGTGTCTATGTGCATGCAAACTGCTTGCAGTGTGAACTGAAGAGAAACAAAGTCTATTTACCGGGGAAAGGTGCCTTAACAGGCTTAATTTCCATAGCCCATTTACACAGCTGAAGCAAGAATCTAATAGGTCCCAGAGAAATCAGCTGGGTCATGATAAGAATTCAAAGCCACAAAACTAAATAAAAAGGTATTATTAGCTACACTGCAGTAAGCAAAGAGTAAAGACTTAAGTGATCAATACTTGACAAGAGACATGTCACAAACTTCATGTATAGGTCAGGCACACACGAAGTTTTTAAATAAATCGACTGACTTCTGGACAAGGCACATAAAATGTCACTTTATCTCTCAGTTGATATTTTTGTCAGAGAGTAAGAAAAGAAAAAAATCACCTCCCTCAGAGATTTGATCGAAAAGATAGTCACTCCTGATACAAGTTTAAGGGGGAAAACTGCAATCAAGTGGAAATTTTTGTCAGTACCTTAATCTCTGATTTGTAGAAGGTTGTGCTTTGGGATATTTGGTATGTCTGAGAATTGCCACCAAAGAGCCCTTCTGTTCTTTAATGGTTGCACTAAATCTTAACAAACGTGAGCATGAAAACTATTGTGCTGTACTTGTGAGGCATATATCAAAGTTATATATTTTTAAAGCTTGGAAAGGCAGTTGAATCATGCATGCTCTTTATGGAGCTCTGATCAGGCTGATAAAGGCAGTTCAGCTTCAATAAATGCTTTTTAAGTGAATGTTTTGGAAAGTGAATAGGAAATTCAAAGCTCAAACTGTTGCCAAACTGCTCCCATAGCACTTTGATCACTTTGCTACTGACATTTTGTTGAAAATGTCTTGTTTTTATTAAAATGTTGGCATCTGGGGATTCAGAAAGTTAACTGTAGTCACTAAAAAAATAATATACACTAAAACTGAGTGGCATAACTTATTAAGTACCTTGTACACATTTCTTAAAAAAGAAAACTTTTTCCCTGTTGGGTCAAACACAGCTTTTCACTTCTCTGAAAAAAGTTCAAATTGTTAAAGCAAGACAAATGCAGAAGATAAATCAAACAGCAGAGTTTTGCCTAAGGCAAAACGTCCTCAAGTTTTAAGGGTTTGCTATGAAAAAATGTAGAAATTCAATAATTTAAAAATTAATAAAATATAAAAACGTATTACATGGAGAGTGAGAATTTTCTGTGCCATGCTTTTGTTAAATATTTATATCAGATTATTTTCTGTTGAAGGACATACAGGACAAACTGTTGTAATTATCTTACTTTTCTCATTACACAGACTATACATATATTTTCAGCAATATAAAGCTTCTTCCTACTCAGGTAATGCATCCTGTTTAATCTGGTAGGAAATTACCAGTTTAGGTCTTGAAGCCTATTTCTGTTATGTAACCCTAGACATACATATAAAATGACAATAGGTGATTTTTACCAGATAAATTGCAGTGTGCACCGATGGATCTAAGGTATGAAAGAATGAAGTCCTCTGTGTTAAACCTAGTCAGAACCTAAAGTGTTGAAAAGACGTCAGTTTGCAGCATGGAGTGAGTGTTCCAGTGAAAAAAGAGATACAGTCAGTCTGTTCAAAAATGACAAAAAAATCCACTTTGGATTATTTTGCTTTTCATTCTAGATGAATTAACATCTCAGAGAGGAGAAAGGAGAAATCCTGTCTGACACTGTGGCAGAGTTGATCAGCTGACATTAGCCACTAACCATTAATCTAGTACCTCTCAGACCAGTGTTCATTCTGCATATGCACAACAGTGACTGTCTCAAAAACAACAGCCCATCAAAGTGTAATGAAATGACTGGAATCTTCGTTTTTTACCTCTTTCCAAATCTTGAGTATGCATGCAGCTCATTAAAAACTAATCCCCTAAAATATCTCAGGGAACTGGTTATTTTACAGCCACACATTTATTACTGATGATTTAAGCGTGAATAGATTTATTTGTTTTTATTGACATGTACATAAAAATATATTCCATCATACTAATTTCATTTTTAAATTGCTGTGTTTTGAGGACAACATCAGATAACACATTCTGGTGAATTACTGAAGCACTTTGTACACACTGATCAAATTTCAGATTTAATGAAGTTATGGAATATTATCCTTTTCCTTTAATACTGGCAAGCAATCAGACCCAAAGAAATTAAATATGTGTGAAAAAAAGAGTTGTGACCAGAAGACATCCATTTAATAAGAGTCATCATGGGAGGTCCAACCCTGGGACCATCTGCTTCAGAAGAAGAAACAATCAGGCCTGGATGCTTCAGCGGAGAGTTGTAAAACATAATTGGAAGACATGGAATACTCTGCCTCCCATGATTCCTCCTCTAAATTTCTAAGACTCACAGACTCCTTTACATACCAAAATCTGAAGTTTAATCATTCTTGGAGTATATCTTTGCATTAACTGTTGTGATTCAGGATATTGTTATAACAAATGTTATACTAATTTACACAGAGAAAACATAGAATCTTAATACCTAATTTTACATGTCTACAATGTAGGCCTCTAAGTTAATCACTAGATCAGTGGAGAGGAACCGGAAAATCTACTGTGCTATTCATATCACCTGAAAGCAGATACCCAAAAATATACTACTTAGGTGTTCATATTCATTCTAAGTCAGCTTAAAAATATTTTCCCTACAATCCAAAAAACCCCACTCCAATGCGTTACAGGTAAGGAATTCCTTTCTGCAAGATCATGTGCTAAAAATTACATTCCTTCAAAAGATGACTGTACAAATTATGAAAAAAAACCTTCTGGCTCATAAGTCCCCAGGCTACAGATTGTCAGAATCTAAGAGCACATTCATGCCTGACCTGTCACAAATTTTTACCCGTACCTTATTTGCAGGAAGAAGACTAAAGGGAACGTAGGCCTGAGTGAATATTGGTAATCCTTAGTTCATAATAGGTAAAAATATCCACAAGTAACTTTTGATCATAATTTCTAATTCTAAGTGTTTATTGTGTCACAAACCAATATATAACATTTATTTTGTATTCTTCCTGGGAAGTAATCACAGTATTTTTTTTTTTCATTTTCTTTAAGTTATAATTGATGTAATAACAATAATGATGATGATGATGTTAATGACAATAAACTACTTACAAATAAACTTTTCATCCTCAAATCAACATTTAATTTATCAACTCTAAGTGGTTTACACTAGTTTCTGAAGAATGGCAAGAGGAAAGTTCTCATGACCTTTCCCTAGAAGCTACACCAAGGTAGATGACACAAAACTCTATGGCTATGTATGGACAGTTTCATAGGTCATTCCTTAGGAAGCATCTAATAAGAATGAGCCAAGGAACACTCCTTATGTTGTATCCTCAGTCATAGTCATATGCTCAAATCAGGCACTTAGCATTCATTTAGAACATCCCAGACCCTTTGACACTACAAGGCGTATGCAGCGTGCTGGTGGTTGATGCTGTGCCAGAACCTCTTTACAAGACTTTCCATACCCATACCCTGTCTTAAACACATTGTTAACACTGCGCAACCCCGAAGTATAGACCTACTTAAAGTACAAAGGTCTACTTAAGTGTGCAGTACGTAATGACATTCTCCTGGAATAGAGGAGGAAGGCATGCAACAGTGCATATTGCTGACCGCTCATCTAGGACTTGCTTCCCACAGGAGTTTCTCCTTTTGTGGGAAATGAGCTCACATCTGTCATTGCCTGCCTCCCTTTATAGCTGTGGGAGGGTTAAGGACCTTTTGCCTCGTGCTTTTCAAATATGCCTTCTTAGATATATATAAGTATTCAGCAGGCAGTGACAACAGTGGGTTTTTTGTCTTTTAGCACCAATTGGTAGTATTACTGAAAAATAGTAGAATTACTACCATTGGAGAGAAGGGCAGAATTTGTGGGAACAGGGATCAAAACAGTACTAGGGTATTGACCATTCATAGCAGATTGACATGGAAGATTTTATTCCCCCAAATGAAATTTACTATAGAGGAGGGAACTGAAATTCTACACATTTTGGTTAATGTGGTTTCAGTATCTTACATCCATGAACCTCATTAGAGATGAAAAAGATTTAAGGAAAAGCTGCTTGAAATTTTCAAGAAGTTTCATGCGAATAAAAAAGGTTTTCATTATGGGTCTGTACTTTGATTAAGAGGTCATTATTCCCTTAAATAAATAAATTAATTAATAGACAGATAAAAACATTCTGACATGGATGATGGCTTTCTAGCAGATACGTGCTTTGCCTTGTGAAATTATTTGCTGTGGCTTCTGCTTATTAGTTCCCAAGCATATATTTTTAATTGCATAATCCTTATTAAGTAGGATTTTTTAATTTTTTTTAAGAATAGTGATTATCTTGATTGGTGTAATTTTGTGGCTTAGCAATTTCTTTCTTACCTATACTTCATGATTCACTGAAGTATAGAAATTAAATTTAAAAAAAAAAAAAAGGTGAAATGAAGGTGTCCTTATTAAGAAGATAATTTTTATATCACTAGTGGTTTGGTTGAGTTTTCTGCTTTGTTTTGTATATTTCTATGAAAGTTGTAGATTTCTTAGCATAACTTCAACATCCTTTTCACATTGGTTCTGATGAACAGTTCTTAATCCTTGCTTTTACAGAAACACCCTAGGGGAGCTGAGGAAATTAATGTTGTATTAGGTATCATAAATATTGCTCTGTAACATTGGTCCTGGTTTTAGACAATATATTCAATTGAAACATCCTATACAGGTGCATACTCTATATTTTGGCCTTCAAATTTTGGTAAGTATTTAGAGTGCTAATTCACACTTATGTCTTACTTTTCTTCATCATATCTTCAGCATTTCTCTTTTTACATAAAGTTAAATTTACTCTGCTGGCTTTCTTCCACACAAATAAACACCACACACACCATTTTGCATGATCTGCCCTGGGTTACACATCTACAAAAATAATAGCGGATTTTACCAGATAGGTGGTGCTATGATTCTGTGTATGAAAGGGCACACTACAGCCATAAAAGCCGACAGCGAATACCTCTTCACATTTTATTCTGAAAAGCAACTGGCATTTTTCCCCTCTATGCTCTGAGGGAGCTCACAGAATAATAGGTGAAATGTCAAGAATAATTAAGAAAAATGATGGTGTTACATTGCAGCACAAGAAATTCATCTTTTCTGCTCTGATCTTCCTGCCCACCTTCCCTTCTGCTTTTAAATGTCATCTCTGTTCTCAAATTATTTAGGATAGGCCTTGAAAGAGGGTAGAATATTTTTTAGGTAATTTGACACACTCTTTCTGTTG
>NW_010260917.1:13539-24109 GCF_000690775.1 Eurypyga helias
TATTTCTCTCTATATTCCTCCAGTTAAAAAGGATTCTTTTAATCTATTTTCTGACTGTGTTCAGGTGTGGTAAATTAAATACAGGTGTTTTAGTTTCATGGCAAAAATAGAAGAGGGAATCCATGCACAGATAACCTCTTCTGTCCTTTTTATCTGAAAATGGTTTAGTATATTTTATTTTACCATCATACCTCTGTCTCTTTGTTCCCCTGCATATACCTTGAGAAAATTCTTGTCTACTTCTTGGAAAAAATGTGTCCAGAATACACCAGCAAAAGACCATTTTAAAAGAATTCAGAATCCAGCCTTGCTTCAGTTCTACATCAGAAATCTTTTGCAATGGGTTAAATAATAGCTACCACTAGTATCCTGCTTTCTAGTGGCAGAGGGAAGGATGCCAGTATATATTTTGCAATTGTATCTTCATGGGATTTTAAAAACTATTTTCTGTAGTATAAAACCTTCATAGACAGATTGCCCTTTCAAAGGAGGACTTAAGTATTTGAAGCAGAAAGAGACCAGCAGCACAGCAGGAGAAACTAAACAAGAATAATGAATAGCTATTCTACAGATTGATAAAGATCATACATAAAATTATTATAAAACTTAAAAGCATAAAATATTTTTTGCCTAATATTATACAATAGATAATTAGGACTAAAAAACTACTCTTTTTTTTATTTTTCTCCTTAAGACATTCCTCACCTGTTATTCCTGTGGAACCCTTGACCCACTCTCTCTTACCTTGTCTGTACTTTCATCTTTTTAATATTTCATGGCTCTAGCCTATGTAGTTTTGTCACAATTCTTTTCCATAGTTTGGCAATTTTCTCAGATGCATGAGCCAAGATTACGCCATAATACTGTCTTAAAACGGGGCTTTGGATCATAGAAAGATGACAATTTAGGAAGTTTGAAAACCCTCCATACTCCATATACTAGAGATTTCTATTGCCTGATAATAGCTCTCTAGCATCATTTGAGATGCCCTAAGGTATCAAAGCCAACCCCATGGGACTGGTGTGATGGGACACATACAAACTTCTAGATCAAAAACCAGGGAAGATAAACAAGATCGTACTTAAATTTAGCAGCTGTATTAGGTGCAGATATTCAAATCCAATGGGAATTTATAGACATAACTCACATAAAGACGCCAAAATTTTAGTGTCTTACTTAAGAGCTGAATGCATATTAATTTTGAGATAACCTGAGTTATCTAGGATAAATCCTACTGTTAGTTAGCTGGTAACAAGATATATCAGATAATTTGAAATATCTGGGGTATTTTGTTCTACAGAGGTACAACCTGGGATCACTAAAACAGCTTAAGTTTGTGATTAACCTGAGTTCACAGTTACAGATTCATGAATTTCAATGGGAAAAAAATTAGTTAGTAATTGCATTCTGCAGTCTTCAAAAGGTGAAGTCCTGCATTCACAAATAAAGCAGATAAAAACTCAGTAAAAAGAAATAATTCTTTTTCTATTACTTCAAGTCTGTTTGTAGGCAATAAACATTCTTCCTGGGAAAAAGGAAGGTGAGGAAATTGAAGGTATATTTCTGTCTTTGTTCTGCTTGGTTTTCCTTCTACTGAAATCAGATTGGAGGAGAATCATAGAGTCATAGAATCATAGAATGGTTTGGGTTGGAAGGGACCTTAAAGATCATCTAGTCCCACCGCCCCTGCCATGGGCAGGGACACTTTCCACTAGATCAGGTTGCTCAAAGCCTCATCCAGCCTGGCCTTGACCACTTCCAGGGATGGGGCATCCACAGCTTCTCTGTGCAACCTGTTCCAGTGCACCACCACTCTCTCCATGAAGAATTTCTTCCGGATATCTAATCTAACCCTCCCCACATTCAATTTAAACCCATTACCTCTTGTCCTGTCACTACAGGCCCTTGTAAAAAGTCCCCCTCAGCTTTCTTGTAGCCCCTTCAGGTACTGGAAGGCTGCAATAAGGTGTCCCTGAAGCCTTCTCTTCTCCAGGCTGAACAAGCCCAACTCTCTCAGCCTTTCATCACAAGAGAGGTGCTCCAGCCCTCTGATCATCTTCATGGCCCTCCTCTGGACTCGCTCCAACCAACCTATATCCTTCCAATGTTTTGGGTTTCACAGCTGGACACAGTACTCCAGGTGGGGTCTCACCAGAGCAGAGTACAGGGTAAGAATCGCCTCCCTCGACCTGCTGGCCACGCTTCTCCTGATACAGCCCAGGATACAGTTGGCTTTCTGGGCTGCCAGTGCACACTGATGGCTCATGTTCAGCTTTTCGTCTACCAGTACACCCCTAAGTCCTTCCTAGAGAACAAGTTGTCTCTACCAAAACTTTAGAAGAATTTTCTTATTTATAATGAAAAATGAAGAGAGATGTTAGATAAAGTTTAGTTCTACACCTTTCATGTCATCGTATCTCCCAGCATAGTGAATCAGAAATGCATTGGACTAGAGGAGATGAAATTGTATCTTTTGGATTTATTTCTCTCTATACAAAGAATAACTCATTTTCACAACAGCAGTGTCAGGTAGATCTATCAATATAATAACATTTTGTGACTCACAACCACAAAATTGTAACAGGACATCTTGTAAATGACCTCTAGCCACATACTGTTAAGCTTTTCTTACCCACTCAGTCAACTAACCTGAGATTTGTGTCACCTAAATTGACTTATCTAAAGTGTGACATTCAGTCTAACACCAATGTCTAAAATACCTTGGTAGTCAATAAGAATAAACCAAAAAAAAAACCCAAACCACAAAAACACCCAAACCACTTGCAGTTAGCAAACCATCCCAGTATGCAAAGGTATTTATTTATTTATTATCGTGAGAGGGATCTGAATGACTTGTTTAGACTGCTTTTTTGATTAGCTTAAGTTATGTAGGACTTTTCCTACTCTACTTTAGAATCATAGAATTGTTTGGGTTGGAAGGGACCTTACAGATCATCTAGTTCCAACTCCCCTGCCATGGGCAGGGACACCTTCCACTAGACCAGGCTGCTTAAAGCCTCATCCAGCCTGGCCTTGAAGACAGGCATGGATGGGCCATCCACAGCTTCTCTGGGCAACCTGTTCCAGTGCCTCACCACTCTCTCCATGAAGAACTTCCTGATATCTAATCTAAACCTCCCTGCTTTCAATATAAACCCGTTTCTGCTTGCCCTGTCACTACAGGCCCTGGTAAAAAGTTCCCTCCCAGCTTCCTTATAGGTCCCCTTCAGGTACTGGAAGGTTGCCATATGGTCTCCCTGGAGCCTTCTCTTCTCCAGGCTGAACAATAACAATTCTATCAGCCTTTCATCATAGCAGAGGTGTTCCAGCCATCTGGTCATCTTTGTGGTCTCCTAAGGACTCTTTCCAGCTGGTCTATATCCCTCATATCTTGAGGGCTCCACAGCTGGATGCAGTACTCCAGGTGGGGCCTCACAAGAGCACAGTAGATGGGGAGAATCACTTCCCTCGACCTGCTGGCCACACTTCTGATACAGTCGAGTATACGGTTGGCTTTCATGGGCTGCCAGCGCACATTGACAGATCATGTTCAGCTCTTCATTCACCAGTACTCCCAAATCCTTCTCCTCATTGCTGCTTTCTATGCACTCCTCACCCAGCCTGTACATGTATTTGGGATTGCCCTGACCCAGACGCCAGACCTTACACTAGGCCTTGTTGAACTCCATGAGGTTGGCAGTGGCCCACCTCTCCAGCCTGTCAAGGTCCCTCTGTATGCCACCCCTTCCTCAAGGTCCCTCTGGATGCCACCCCTTCCCTCCAGCGTGCCGACTGCACCACACCACTTTCCTTAACTCTGTGTTCTAAAGATCAGGTTTAACTACTCCGTCATCTTTGTAGCTGTACTTTGTTTTTCCTCTTGCATCAAGTTTTCCCCAATTACACTAACAACTGGGGTAAGTAACTGATCCTAATATCTCATACATTTTATCATGAGCAATGTTGTCCCCACACAGCTGTTAGATTCTCAGTTTTTTGATATATATTCTTACCAGCAGTCATTTTTATTTTTTCATTTTTTGATATTTGAAAAATGTGGCAAGTTACGTCCAGGTAACAAGATAACCCATCAATAGTCTAATTTTCTAATTTTTCCATTTATGAAGACGTATTCTACTACTGATAATACTTGCCCAGATATTACTGTCTTCAGGTACAAGCCAGTAAAAATTCAGACTATGGATTTGAAAAGATAAAGTCAGACTGGTACATTGCTTACACCAATTATATATCTACTGTGATTCTGAAAAGAAATGTATAAAATTTTTATCAGGAGCAAAGGGAAAAGTAGCATATTATTTCCCATAAACAAAAACTAAGCTACCATTTTAGAAAAGGAGTTTAAGAAGTGCAGATAATGGAAGTAATTCTGGTATTATAGTATAAATTAGGGTAAAGCACATAGAATTAAAAGTATGTAGGCTACTTTAAAAAAATGTTGGTAGGTTTTACACACCTAAGGGCATAATTGCCATTTAAACTTCTTCGCTCAGACACCTGCTAAATTTACTAGCCTAACTGTGTTTGCCCTAAAACTTTCCTAATTGACTAACTTTCCTAATATTTCAAAAAATTGACATTTTTTGCATATGCTCAGAACTGCTCTTGTCTCCTCCTGAGGATGTGCAACCCTGAACTAACTCCTGAAGGAATTCGTAAGTTACCAAAGAAGACCAAGGTAGTATGACTGAAGGTCTGAAACTTGTACTTTGAGTGTGCCTGACACATACCAAGCCACTTATAAAACAGTTTTAACTTCTTTGCCTTTAAAAAACAGCTGTCAGAGAAAGGTGATGAGGGGAGGCATTGCTCATGTTTTGTATGACAGACTCTTGGTTAAAGAAATCACTTGGGAGATTTGAGTTCAGTATCCTTAATCTAAAGGAGTTCAAACTAAAATAACTTTTTTTTCCCAGGAGTATGTCCCAATCACCATAGAAGCATGAGGGAGGAGGCAATGAAAATAAGAAGGAGAAAAGAAAATGCAGATACCCTTTTCACCTCATGTTGAAGTTCTGTTACTGGGTAGTCAAGAATG
The DNA here is from genome assembly GCF_000690775.1 of Eurypyga helias. Lineage (NCBI taxonomy): Eukaryota > Metazoa > Chordata > Aves > Eurypygiformes > Eurypygidae > Eurypyga > Eurypyga helias. The sequence goes on from NW_010260917.1 coordinate 18,599, forward strand.
CAAGATTCATGAGCCCTGAAAGAGAACAAACACAACTCTTCGGCTTTAGAGTTAAGAAATTCATAGCTAAGGGCAGACACCAGCAGTCTTGTTCAGACTTGGTACCTTTATTTTCTCTCTCTTTGCATTCTCGAGCCTAAGCCCATTGTAGACAGACCCATCTTCTCAGTAGGTATGCATACCTCAGAAGTCTCTGCCCTTGGTTTTCACTGTCTCAGTGCAGTAGGGCTTCCTGAAAACAGATGGTGATGTTGCAAGTTATTGCATGTTTGCACTGATAACAGATCTAGCACTATGCACTTCACATTTCCACCTTTTTGCTTTTGTTAAGACCAGTTGTAGACATTCTACCAAAACAATCTATGTCCAGTTTTATCCCACAGGAATGTTTCTCTTCCTCTTCAATATTTACTTATTTATGTATTAGATATTTGTTTATTTATTTTAAGGAATGGGTCCTCACCCTATTGATTTTTTTTGTTGGTTAGTTGGGTTTTTTTTGTTTAGGGAAAAAAATGGGCATACTATTCAGTTTGCTAAAAATGTATCAAGGGCAGAGTATGTAGCATAAAGCAAATGAAAGGTAGGAACACAGTCTCAACAACTGAAAGTTTAGAGTATGCCACTGTAAATACCACATAAGCCAGTTTCTTTTGTCACTTTGGAGTATTTCATCTGATAATGACCCAAAACACATCAACAATAATGCCAGAGGGAAGCAGCAGATAATTAAGATAGCAGTCACATTCTTGGGCAATTTGGATATTAAATGGGCAAATGCTGAAATACTAACTCTATATACCTGTCTGATTAACTTTGAATCAGATTCTCTTACGAGTCATCTTGCTCAATGTGAATGAATTTAAAGTGATAGAAAAAATTTACTATGTTAACTTCTTTTGCCCACTCTGTTTTAGTGTAAACAATTCTTGAAGATGTAATTAGAGAAGAATTTACTATCCTGAGTATTACAGGTATGGGAATTGTCGGATGCTGCAACCCCACACATTCAAATGCAGTTTGTTTAAGATAGTATATAAAGAATTAATAATAAAGGTGGATCCCCCTATTAAAATGATGCCGATCTTGGAAACAATTGAAACAAAAAAATCCAACAAATTTCCACTCCCCACACTTCAGAGTCTATTACAATACCTCAGCTTTTAAAATACATGTTTATATAACTTTTCAGATGCCGATGCGGGTACAACGTTCCTTTTTATCTATTGATTTGCATGTCTTGCAGTCTTGCACAGTACCATTCAGTTAATTCACTAGTCTAGATCCAAAGGTGCAGGTGTTTTGTGATATGATGGAGGTCATCTGGGCTCCCAGTTTTTATATAATGAAAAAAAAAAAAAAGAGGAGCATTAAGCTTAGAAAAGGGGGAGCAACTGACCAGCTTTTATGTGAATCTCCTGGCTTGTAAAAATATTCAAATTGATTGCATAGAAATCAGAGGAAAGCCAGAATAACAACCTTTGTATTCAGATTTTGAACAAGCCAAAATATAGGGGGTTAGTTTATTTTGTTATAGTGACAATGGTCAGCTGTGGAGTTTGCATGCAATTTTGAATCTAATCTGAAACATCACCCCTAACATATTTGTGCTGATCTCATATGGACGGCAATGACTTTGCCCTGCTAATGCCTGGATCACCAATCCTGGAATATGTGGTTCACCACTTCCCCTACAATATCTCCTTTGCATCGATTAATTTTGAGAGAATTCTATGTGTTGTGGTTTAAAATTGTTTGACAATTAAGTACCACACATTCACTCGCTCACCTCCTCTCCCCCCTGCTTCCCCCTCCCCCCGTCCAGGAGCAGAGTAGGAGGAAAAGACAAGGAAAGCTCATAAAGTTGAGATAAGAAATATTTAATAATATAAATGAATATTACAGTGATACTAATACTAGCAATATTACTAAGTTATTAAAACAATAGAAAATAGAACATATGGTACAATTGCTCACCACCCACCAATGGACAATCAAGTCCTGAGAACCAAGAGGACTGAGAACCTGAGAGCAAGTGGGGAGAAAGCCAGCTGACCCTTCAACTCACTAACAAAACAAACTGGCCCCACCACTAACAACAGCATCAGGAGCTGACAAAGGAGGTAACAACCCAGCTATCAAGCCAGCCCAAGTCTTAACAACTCCCCAGGCCAATTCCCGCTTTCAGAACTGTGCATGTGCACTGAGCCTGACCAACGAGCTTGTCGTACAGTCGCACAGAATGAAACACTCCCTCTGCTGCTCTGGGCCTGTAGACAGCACTGTGAAGATAAGGGCCTCTTTCCTACCTGAAACCAGCAAAGCATAATTTCCAGCTCCTCCACTGAAGAATTACTCCTGCCTGACATGAATTTAAGCATTCTAAGTTTTGGGTTGTTTCAAATTATAATTTTTGTCATCCTTGTCCTCTGTTTACCTCTCTGTTTCCGGCACAGTCATGTATAGAAACATAACAATACATGCTGTAGTCCTGAGCAGTTAAATAGAAATATATTATCTGGAACTCAGCAATGACTTAAGGCCCGAACATAATTTCTGCATTTGTGAAAATGTCTTTGCATTTGCCATAGAGAAAGGAATTGTGGTGGAAGAAGCATTTAGGAATTCAGAATTTGCAAAAAACAGGTAGTGCTTAAGCAGAGCAGAAGATAAACTATTTATCAAGAAATAGTCAATGTTTATACTTATAAATCAGACTGTGACAGGGAACATTAATTGTGATAGTCATGAGAACACGATAATCTGTACTGTTATACTGTTAGATTGATCCCTGTAACAGTTTTTGTCAGGCCAAATAACTTTCTAGATGAATAAGTGAGGAAAATTCAGAGGTTAGCCCAGACCATGGAAAATTCCTAATGGTCAGAGTGTGCATCTGTGCCCAGCGGTGGGCAAAGACAGGTAAATAAGAGAGTTTAGGTGAGCAGAGACACGATGTGATGGCTTGTGTCAAGTTCAGAGAATATCCCCTAGACCATTTTATTTTTTATTTTAGACATACATCATTGCTCTAGCACGTCTAGTACTATATCATAGTATCATAGAATCATAGAATCATGGACTAGTTTGGGTTGGAAGGGACCTTACAGATCATCTAGTTCCAACCCCCCTGCCATGGGCAGGGACACCTTCCGCTAGACCAGGTTGCTCAAAGCCTCATCCAACCTGGCCTTGAAGACAGCCAGGGATGGGGCATCCACAGCTTCTCTGTGCAACCTGTTCCAGTGCCTCACCACCCTCTCCATGAAGAATTTCTTCCTGATATCTAATCTAAATCTCCCCGTTTTCAATTTAAACCTATTACCCCTTGTCCTATCTGTACAGGCCCTTGTAAAAAATCCTCCCACTGCTACCTTGTAGGCCCACTTCAGGTACTGGAAGGCTCTATAAGGTGTCTTTGGAGCCTTCACTTATCCAAGATGAAGAAGCCCAACTCTCTCAGCCTTTCATGATAGGAAAGGTGCTCCAGCCCTCTGACCATCTTTGTGGCCCTCCTCTCTACTCTCTTCAACCAGTCCATAATCCTTTCTCCATAGATTAGTGCAAGGATTCCAAATTATTTTGGCCACTAATATATTAGTAAAAGGATCCTATTACTTTAACCTAATAAACTGAAAAGCTGTTCATGAAGGATGTCTGCTGTTTTCTTATGTGTATATTTATATTCTTAGTTTATTGTTGAATAGATGATCAAAACACAAGAATGCCATTTTTGCAGGTAACTTCAACTAACTGCCATTTGATATAATTCTTACTTTAAGTCAAAATAAATATTCTCATTACAATACAGACATAGTTTGATCTAGAAAATAAGATATCATGTTTCAATATGATCTGACTGGAAGCTGCCTTTGATCATTTAAACATAAAATTATACATGTATAGACTATTTCAACTCCTACGACCCACCAAAGTATGAAGCTACTGCACTGACATCGCTGCTAGTAAATGATTACTTATTAAAGAAATAATTTCAAAAATCAATTACAACATCAAATTTGGAGTTAAATTTCAAAATATTCTGAAGCACAAAAATGTTATTTCAGTTCATAAAACACTTATTACAGAGAAATATTTTTATATCATTGCAAGTGATAAAAAGCACCTTCTTTTTTACCTTAGAAATTTGGTAAAATTTTGTATTAGTTCTTCTTCATAGTCATATGCAAGGACAGATCAAGAATGCTATTGTTTATTCTCAGAGTATATGCAACACAAAGAGTAGCTGTGCATGTATCTTCAATTTTAACAAAGATAATAATTCTACCCTAAGGATTTTTTCTGATTTTTTAAAATGCTAAATTTAGTTTAACTATTTTATTTGTTATGAAAATTTTGGAATTGTAGACAAATATTAGAAGCTGACCTAAGGCCTTTAAAGTAATTCTTGTCTGGTAGTATAATGCTATTAAATAGTAACAACTTTCAGTAATACACCAAAGCCGTAAGCCTATACAAAAGTAAAGTTTACCATGAACCACAGAAATTATTGTGATGCTGTTTAATATCTTCTAAATTAATATTGGTTTATTATTTTTCTCCATCCAAACAGATTTAATAATACATATTCTTTGTTTGTTTTCCAACAAACCACTTCTGCTCCTAAGTTTAGATGAGAAATTTATTTTAGTCATATTAATAAACTTATACATGCTTATAATTTCAAGCCTTTAGAAGATTTAATTAAATACCTCCGTATTTAATGGAGGCCTTTTCAGGAGTATATTCCAATAGGTCTATATTTCTCTTTGTTATAGGAATCAATCACCTGAAATTTACCCAACACTAAATTATCTGAAAGGGTTTCTTTAGATAGAAGTTCTTATTGTCAACCAGTGAGTTTAAACTTACTAAACTCTGAAGATCACATTCAAGTGGTTTTGCATTCAACAGATTAATATTAAAGTACATTGCCAGACACAAAACTAGTTACTGTAAACAACTTTGAGAAACAGAAAAAGCTAACCTTTTAGAAATTGCAAAAGCAAATTTATCCGTAACATTAGGAATAGAACAAATATAAGAATGTCAACCAGTGAGTTTAAACTTACTAAACTCTGAAGATCACATTCAAGTGGTTTTGCATTCAACAGATTAATATTAAAGTACATTGCCAGACACAAAACTAGTTACTGTAAACAACTTTGAGAAACAGAAAAAGCTAACCTTTTAGAAATTGCAAAAGCAAATTTATCCGTAACATTAGGAATAGAACAAATATAAGAATGTAGGGAAACATACTGAGCTGTATAGAATTTGATCATGAAATACTAACCTTCAAAATATTGAAAGAAATGGTAGAAAGATAGAATATGTTTCCAGGCCAAAAGGTGTGGGTTTTTTTCAGCTAATGACTTAGTTAACAAAAATAGGAATAAGTATTCACCCCAACCTAAATTTTTAGGTTTCTTTCAATCTGTGTTTAAAATGTTAGGATGTTTGCTTCATTAAATTTGTTCAATATGTTATTGTCATGGTTTAACTCCGGCT
>NW_010260918.1:0-35647 GCF_000690775.1 Eurypyga helias
CCGAGCCTGTACTTGTGCTTAGGATCACCACCTGTGATCCTGATTCACTAGTGCCATGTTATACAGGAGTCGTCTGCAACAGTGAAGTGTCAGAAAAATGAGAGTTTAACTGCACTGAGTCACATACAAATTTTCATGCTTACAGACACACAAAGCAAGCTTTTATGAAACCATAATATACAGTTACTTACATTTTTATAAAATCTGTAAGTATGCTGCTCAACAATGGATGGAACCAGTACACAACAGTGAAAACAAGCACTAAGTTGGTTTTTTGGGATTTTTTTAACAACTAGAATTACCTTTGAAGAATTGGACTACAGCTTAAATGAAATTAACTGCAGCTCTTCTTTCAGTGTGACGTAATTCATTAATACAGATCTAAAACAACACTACAACAAAACATGTGAAGAGTTATTTACTGAATGGATACAAGATTGCATATAAAAGCTTAGCATAAAACAAAATTGCAGGCAGATATGCACTCTCAACATCAGCAGGTGGCATTAGCAGAGCATATTTAACAATTTTCTCCTTAGCTGAAGCCTTAGGCTACTTTAAAAAAAAAAAACCAACCTTGGCGACTGTGTATTAATTAAATTGTAATGTGGCAAACAGCGATACCAGTAACAGTTACATGCCCACAGGAGGTGAATCAAATGTGTCAGTCTAAGGAACACACTGGTAAACCTTCAGATTGAGTAAAGCCTATTACTTATTAGTAGAAAATACATAGTACTTTCTAATTCCAACAGTTCAGTTCCTTCAGGAGGGAACTATTCTAGAATAAGACTATAGAAAACACAGAGTAACCTAGCAGTTCAGTGTTAAATGTGTGAACCACGATGCTAAAAGGAGTAACAGTGCCAGATCAATGCAGAGATAGTAAGGGTAAATGTATTATTGTGAACTCCTGCTTAAGAAATGCCAGTAAAAAGGAAATACTAGATAAAACTTGCAAGGTTGAAGCCACCAACTGAGATGATTTTTACTTCTGAAAAGCTTGCCCTTACAAGGTACCAATCCAAGCAAGACGGCACACTAGAAGTTATCTGATTCTTTCCACCAATTTCAGCTTTTATTTTGTGCCCCATCACTATACTTGTCCTGTAACGATTACTAGGGTATTAGTACAGCCACTCTAGACATACCTAGAAAGAAAACTTGTTCTTTCCTCACATCACCAAGACTTATTTCAAATTCTTTTGAGATTGAAGTCTCAGAAAAAAAAAGCATGCTTTATAGTAGATGCTTTCACACCTGTTCTGGGAGTGGAACAGAAAAAGGAAATGCTGTACAACGTGTAGGCAAGTAGGACAATCCTGTTAAAGAAACAGTGCAGTCACATCTATGCACAAACATCTTCACGAAAGCACCCATCCTACTGCACATTAGATCTCATTATGTGAGCAGCAGCACACAGTCCCTCAGGGAGTCACCCCAGCCTGGTCCCTGACCACCCATCAGGGAAAAATAGTTATACCATCTAGCCTTTTGAGAATGGTCGTTCAGGTCTCCAGGATATGAATTTCACAATTAAACATCACTCCACTTGGCCTCCATGCTAAGTGTCCAGCTGTGCTATGGGCTGGTTTTAAAGAAGGTAGGTGCAGCCTTTTTTGTGAAATTCTTTCCTGAGAGCGTACACTAGGCAGATTAAGAAACACCCACTAGACAGTGCTTCCCCAAACCAAGTCCCCATCACTGGGCATAGAAGAGATTCATAGCTCAAACCTTCCACAGCACAATTCCTAGTGTGTAGAGAACCAAAACCGTCAGTATCATGGGCAACTTTTTGCTATGCAGAATGATGGTAGTTCTGAAGCACACAACAGCTAAGTCTCACTTAAACACTTTCTGTTAAGTTAAGCCTGTGTCATCTTCTGCCCCAGCACACTGCACAAGACATGCTCAAAGCCTTGGTTTTGAATAAACCAACTACGTTGTTCCTACCCAATTTCCCACTTCACAAAACCCGAGGGAGGTGTTTCTTTCTTTGTTTCCCTCCCTCCCAGATTCTTCTTCGCCTTTCCTACATGTTACTTAACTGCATTATCAAATAATCTGTCCCTTACTTCCATCTCTGTTCACTTTTTCCGCAGAACTTGATACAGTTTTCCTTTTTCTTCTTAGATGATATATACAGAGAACCCATTTGGAAAATAAGTGTTTTACAAAGCTTTGATCTATTATCATTCTCCTCCCCATTTCAGTCTATTTCAGATCTTTGTTTACTATAGCTAACAAAACAACCCACCACAAAACACTACATACAGCAGACTGAATTCCTTACAGAATTTTAAACTGAAAGCTGTTAGTTTCACATGCCATATTGGGAGAATTTGTCCTAAAATATAAAACACAAAACTCGTTATTACTTTTAACATCCCGTCACAATTATGGCGCTCACTGTAAGTTTGGACACTCTTGCAATACAATCACAAGCAAAAGTCATTACACTTAAACACAGACCTTTACAAATCAGCTAGATACAGACATAGCTTGCTCATCACATTCATCCTACATAACGAGCAAGCCAAACGGGGGCCAGGAGGTGAGCACACAATACTATTTGGACACAGCCTTAAAACCAAGACAAGCTATATAACTAGTTTGGGTTTTAAGGGGTTATATACATAAATTTCTACATATAGTGTTCATTCCAAAACTTAGTTCTGTGGACTCTAGTTTAGCTTTATTAAACTGCATGACAGTTCTATGAAAACCCCAAAACCAGAACTATAAATTATGTCCTTCATGTTATTAGAAGGTGCTGACCAAAGGATAGTTGAAAAGGCCTGCATCTACTGTATCACGTAATTCGTTTTTTTTTTTTAATGAAGCCTGCCTCAACATTCCGCTTGCTTTATTAGTAATAAAGAAAGACTTAGCCTCATAATAGATGAGGTATGCTTTGTACAGTTATATATTTATTGAAAATACACTGTTAACAGCACTTAATGACTTTTCCTTTCCCCAGCCTCCCACATTTTCACAGAACTGAAATACAATTTAATCATTAAACTCTCTCCACAGTGAAGTATCAAGCAAGGCAATGCTTCAAACACCTTATAGAAACCCAGAAGAAACTGAAAACAAAACACAAGAATCTGTGCTACTTTTAATAAAGAATCTTTTACAGTTAAGGTAATATCTTCCTAACAGAGTTCTAGATATATCTTTAAGCCTTGACAGCACAGACCTGCGTGTAATGCAGTATCAACTCTCTATTTCTGCTGAAGTGCAACAGGTTGGCATCTGTCAGCAGTTCAATGTTGAAATACATATCAGCTAAGTAGTCTGCTTTGTTTTCGCCTACGCCTTTTCCACACCACACAGATAACTCTGCTCTTCCTTTTGAGAGAGGCATCAAAAACTTACAGCCATGCAACTGTGCATCATTTTTGCAGCAAACCTGGGGAAGTAGCAGCTAAGCATACCATGAGAAGTATGGTTGGATGGTAACGTGGTAAAGAGCAGCATGGTAACAACCAGCTCCTGTTATTCATGTGCTCTTAAGACAAGTTGCACTAATTCAAATCCTGTTCATCTGGAAATATAACTTTGAGATTTTTCTATTCTAGAATCAATATCAAAAGGTGGCTGGTTAGCCTGCATTTGCCAGTCAGAAACCCATTCCATCTGGCTAACATTGCTGCTAGGCAGGCATGATGCCGTATCTTCAAATTCATATTATCATAAAAAAACCCTACTTACCAGGCAGCAAAAATGATCCCTTTTATGTGCAGCATAGCTATAATATATGGACAGGAAAAAAATTAGTTGGAGCCAACAAAGTGGCTAAATGACTTATTGTAGGCTTCATCTGACTGGTCATGAATCCAGCTTTCTGACATTTAGCTACAGCGTACATATATGCACCTGGTGACATAGCCCAGCACAGCCAATTAGCCAAATATCACCACTTAGAAAAGATAAAATTTAAAACAAACAAAACAACCACCACACCCTCCCACAAGCTAACAAGATTTCTACCAAATGACAGATAAAATTGAATATTGGGGAGACAGATGGGGAAAATTCAGCTTTGGAGAAAAGTAGCCCACAGACAGACCTGCAGAGCTAGGACTATCCTTGCTTGCAACAGTCCTAGAGGGGTTCTGGGGTAGTTGGCATCTTCCAGCAGTAGCGGAAGAAGCTCAGTGCCATGCTAAACCAGGAACCATCCCTTGAGTTTGAGATCTTTCACACACACATGTATTTCTGAAGAAAATCTTAGCCAGCCTATATACATTGCAGCATCTGTAATAACCTAAGTCTGGCTATTCTGGTTCAGGCTAAGAGTTGCTGTAATCCTGTGGTGTCTGTCAAACAGTTTCTACAAGCAGACAGTTAGTGAAGAACTATGCCACCCTTCCACCAAACACCAGTTACAGAAAAATTTCACTGTAGTAGTTCACCTTGCAAGGTAGATCTTGAATATATTATTAGCACCACATAAAGCCTTCATGGTTCGCTAAGTTTTACCACTTCCGTGGTAATCTTAGTGATTTCTTTTTCACCTCCATCAGATTTTTTTTTCCCCTCCACTTACTGTTGCACACCCCCCCCCATTCGCAGCCATCAACAATAAAATTATCAGACAGACTTTATTCCTCATGGGTAAACTATTTATTCTACTAAGAGCAAGGAGGCCAGGTGGCAGTACAATGTCTGAATGACTGAAAGTGGTGGGATAAAATTTAGAAAATAAGTGCATGGTGTGGGGCCAATAAGGCAGCAACAGATGTTTAACAGCAGCTCACTTGAAGGCATGATCCCCCACAGCATGCCAAATTTATCTGTCTAGTTACATAGGTGACTATTTTGCTATTCTCTCAGCAAAATACCCTAAAGCAAAGAAAGATTATTACAGTGTAGACATCACTGAGGTCCCAAAGCTTTGAGCTGCCAGTGGTCAAGCAAGCAGTAGCTTCAGGATTTTCTCTTAGGTTAGCGAGCTCACTGCCTGGTTTTTTTTTTTCCTCCCCTCTGGGAAACAATGCCCAAGGTTGCTTGGCAGGGAATTCTGAACAGCGTCATCCAGAACATCAGTCAACATCATCATAAAGGTCAGAGTCACCACATGCCACGGCCCAGAAATTTTCCATTTCACTGATAAGCCTTCTTTCACATCCCAAAAAGAAGTTCCAAGCAAAGAAAGCTAAGAGAATGTGTCTGCCAAAACACTATCTCAAATTATGCTTTAAGTATTCCTTCAGCTATTCCTTACCACTCTATGTGTAATTTAGGAGGTTGAAGAGGAAACACACACCAGAACAAAAAGCTCTACACAGCCACCTAAACAACTCTCAGTCCTCAAACTAAATGTAGACCATCTACGGGATTATCAAGTACAGAAATAACTGAGAAACCCTCAATAAGGCAAAGGAGAATAGGAGTTAAGTAACAAGGCTTCAGAGGTACAGTCAGCTACAGTTTGAAATATGCACTACCTTATATTTAGAACTCACCATGGCTGCTTGACACCTCTACCCTCATTCCAGAATTTTTATTCCAAACTCTGCAAACCAAACTACAAAAAGAGAGTGACATACTGAGTAAGAACCATCTGATGACACCCTTGCTGGCATTGGGCAAAGAAGACCGGACAGTCTATCTGAAGTTTCCAGTAAATTAAGTAAACCCAAATTTAGTTAAAACACACTCAAATCTAAGAGAGATGGTATGTTCAGAAAGGTTTATCAAATTCTTTTGCTTGAAGAAAGAAGAATGCAAATATCCTTACAGAAAGAAGGCTTCTGGAAAGAGATGACAACAGAAGAAAATAGTCTGAGGCTTTGAAGGTATGCACTCCTATCATGACCAAAACGAGAGATCTACTCCTCACTCAAAGAGGGCACATAGAGCCTGGACATGCAACGTACAGAGGAGGTAAGAGCTGTTGATAGTGATACCAAAGATAAAAATAAAATAAAATCAGAAGTCACTTTTATGAGTGTTTGCATCCAAGTGATACCATGAAGAAGGATCTTTGTTACTAGTTCAGTGAACGCTAAGTTCCTGGTGATATTACACCATTTGAAAGTAAAACATCCCACAAGTCTTGCAAAACATTCACAGCATTTACAGAAAACAAGCTAATAAAAGTTATCAGTGTACCTGCATTAATTCACCATGAAAATCCTAATTGTATCTTCAGGGGATTTTTGGTTTTTTTCAGACCAGATTCTGAAATGTTGTTCAAGCACCTAAAAATAGTTAGACATCTGCTAGAATTTTCAAAAGCATGTAGCACTTCAAATGTCTCACTTGGTGAGAATTGACTACAATTGCTTTCCACTCAAAAACAGCAGCCAGCATTTCACACCCAACAGAGTAATAGTCTTATTCAATTCATCTGAAGTGTTACATACAAACAATAAACAGCCTTTAAAGTCAATATCCATTTCCAAAACAATACAAACTAATACCAATGTATGTTCACAACAATCTGAATAGCACTAACCACAAACCGTACCAGCCAACACTAACAGGCATGCGTGTCCTGTGCATCCTAAACCCACATAACCCAGAGAAATACATCTATTCAATTCCCTGTCTTTCAGACAAGTAACTGAGAGAGTGAAAGGTGTTTCCAGAGCATTTAATGACAGAACTATTAGCTTACTTTAAAGTGAGTCAAATTTATATGTTAACAGGACCTCCGAGAAAGTGCTAAAGAGTCTTGATTTTATTGGTAAAACTTCCAAACAAAATCGGAGTATTTCAGAACTATTTTTATTTAAAAATTAACAGCTTTGTAAGAAGTTTATCATAATCCAAGAGGCATATCTTTTACAATTTCTATTATTTTACCTTTTTTAATTGATGCTTTATTGTTTGGCAAAAGAACATATCTTTGCTAACAAACCCCTTAGGGCCATTTTTTTTGTATTCTACCACACCATCATATAAGTTTGGAAAGCATATTCCCACTATAGACTTTTGTTTTTATCCTACTGTTTTTCAAAAATAGCTGTCACTGCTCACTATCAGATGCAGGTAGTGGAGCAGAAGAACTACTGGTCTGGTCAGAGATGACAGTTTCTAGGTCAGCGTTTTCACTTAAGGGAGTAAGTCAAATGAGATCCAAATACCAGACAGCAGCTGTTTATACATTACACCAACCTGTACAGAAGTAGTGCATCCAACTTAATTATTTATTACAGGCTTACAGTGAAGATGACAAAAAAGCAATAGTAATGAGAGTTGACTAAGCATTAAAAAAAATAATTTTGCATCACTGTGTATTTGGATCTTTAAAAGAATTTGCTACTATTCTATTTTTCCTCTTTTCTATCCTCTTTACAGAAGACTAAAAGAAGCTTAGAAAAATGAAGTCTCAAAATAGAAAAAACAGACCTTGAACGCTCTCTAGCATTACCTGGAAAATGGAGCGTTGTATTCTGCTAGAGAAGATAGCACTTCAAATTTGAAAGGTCAGCTGCAAAGCTTGGCTTCAGAGAGCAACTCACAATCACAACGCCAGAGAACAGAAATAACTCCTCCTGGGCCAGAGAACAAGTACAGCATCCTGGAGATGATTGTTTTTAGGTAAAACTGATGACAGAGCTAAATATTCCTTGATGCAATTCTGCCCATCTTTCGTGATAAAGTCCCATTTCCCTGAACACAGCAAGAACTAAGCAAGAGGAAGCAGTTTCCTGCTCATTGCCCATGCTGCTTCCCCGACAGCTGCGTGCATTCGTGTACTCTGCACCGACTCCTCTGCCCTAACAGCTGCAGGCTCCTAACGCCACCCATCAGAAACGGGTTCCTCTAACACCCATATGTACTGGTGGTTTTTCCACACCCTGTCTTCCTCAAAGCCCTCAATTGTTTTTATGCACACCGTGAATGGTAGAGAATCTAAAATGTCAGTCCAAGATGCTTGAGTATGCAAACCCACACGTGCCCCTCCTGCCCCCACCCCTTTCATGTTGTTTCATTTGATGGAAGGATCAAAGCATGAAGTCTTTTTTTTCACCCCAACTCAATCAGGCAAGGAACTCAAAGTATTTTTTTTCTTATGTTTCTCACCCCCCTCTCTTCCCCCCCTCCCCTTCATTAGGAAAGTTTTTTCCAAAAACACAGTCTGACATTCTGAAGTTTCATAACATTAATTCTGCAAGAGGTGTGACATCTCTGAAAGCAATGCTCTGATGGTTTATCCATGGGATTCATTCTTTCCACTTAAGAGACCTTGAATACGTTTTCATATGCCGAACATATATTTAGAGTTTCTAAGGGCAGCATCGATTTATCAAAAATATGAAAACTAAAAGACAAGAGTTGAAATAAAAAAATTGAAAAGCCATTTGTGGCTACAGCTTAAAGCTGTCGTGGAAAGTGTATTAAACTACCTCCATTAACGATTGCCTCGCAAGCACCACAAAGTTGAAAGCCTGTTACTAAGGTTCTTTTCTCTATTGGGAATTCAAACTATTGTGTAAGAGAAGGTGAAGAACAGACAATAAGAAAAAAAATTCAAAATTGTTTAATTTCACAAGTCAAGAAACATGGCACTTTGTTCAGCAACACAAAAGAAGAGACACCATAATTTTCTCCTGACCCTTGATAACAAAGAAAGCAGGAATCATCCAAAGCAGCAGAAGCCAGAAAATTCTGCAATCACTGACAATCTGTACCATTAGGAAAAGCTTAGTGGATCACTATTGTCAACATGTACTTGCCACTGAAATTTTTTTAACATATTTCAACATCTTCATTACAAAGAACACTGAGGAGATATCTAAACAAAACAACAACAAAAAAATCATTACTTTTCATTTGTAGTATGAGTATATTTTGAAGCTTTTCCTTAATTTAAAATAGGACTACTAAAACAAAAAGCTACCATAGGACACTGAGAACTAATGCATGCTGGCAAGGTGACATGCCCATAACAGTCAAGAGAAAAATCCAGTCAACCAGGGAAGGCACAGACAGGCTGCAGAAGTCACAGCCCTTCACATCCAAATAGTATCTGAAGTTGCTCTGTAACAACTAGAAGCACATGCTTCCACACAAAAGCACAGCCTCTATTTCTCCATCCAAATGGTGACTTAGTGCCCCTTTCTAGATCAAGAAGATGATCCTGATATTTATCTTGTTTTGTTCCCCACAACAAATGATATCACTGAAGAAACATCTGAATGAAGAACCACACATACTGGAACACAAAAAAAAGCAGGTTTTGTAATAATTGAAAAGGACATTGGAGCTACTGAGATACGGATTTTCAAAATAGAAACTTTAATTAAAAATTCAATACATTTCAATAGCACTAATTTAAATTCATAGAGCACTCAGGGCAGGGGGACAGGGACACATGACACATTGTTAACATATTGTTATTCCCTTATTCAGTCAGAAGTTTTTAATCACTGGCTTGTATACCTCAAATCTGAGGTATAGATATTTGAACCAAATCAGAAATATAGTTTTAATAGCAAAGAATTGAAAACCTGGAAGTGAAAGAAATAGAATTAATGCTGCTCTTGAAAAAACACACCCAAACCCACCAAACAAATCCACACTTGATTTCCTCCCATTTTCACATCTTAAAAAAAGATTCTTCAAGTTTGCAGTGGAATTACTAGTTTAAGTACAGTATTATAGAACAGTTACCTTTGAGTTCAAATTAAAGAGAGCCCTGACAAAAATTACCATGTACATACATTTTGGAACTGTACTCATTTGGGAAAGAGGAAAAAGCAAGACCTATTCAAAGCTCAGACCCATTGCATCTAGGAAGAATCTCTGGAGAGCGCAAGAAAAAGGCATGGATAAGAGGAACTAGAAACTGCTATGGGAGGAGAAAAACAAGGCAAGCATCCAATTCCCTTGGCTTCATTTTCTGTGTAAAGTAATGGACAAAATATATCACTTCTGTAATCTTGGCCCCTAGCTCTTACACTGTGTTTGGTTATTTTAGATTTCTTTTTAGATTGCCTCCATCAAGATGCAGAAATTCAAAAGCACTTCTTCAATATCAGTTTTTCACCTCTTTCCTCAGGGCAGGTACAAGGTACCGTGACCCAGTGCTGCCAACTCAAAGCCTGATGCAAATGGTAAGTCTATTTCATTTAAACTGTTAATTCAGCTGCATAAAGGAGGTCATAACGTCCTAGCTCTTGTTTTAATATTGCCTGAACATTTAAGATAGAAATCAGTAATGCATTTCAAGATGTCATCCAGTTTCCAATAAAGCTCCACTGTATACCTCAAATGAACTGGAAGAGTTTGGAACAGCACCTATCCCAGTTAAAGAAAAGTATTTATTTATAGAACAAGTGTTCTATAAACAACAGAAAATAGAATCATGGAACGGGTTGGAAGGGACCTTAAAGATCATCTAGTTCCACCCCCCCTGCCATGGGCAGGGACACCTTCCACTAGACCAGGTGGCTCCAAGCCTCATCCAGCCTGGCCTTGGACCCTTCCAGGGATGGGGCATCCACAGCTTCTCTTGGCAACCTGTCCCAATGCCTCCCCCCCCTCTCCAGGAAGAATTTCTTCCCAATATCTAACCTAAATCTCCCCACTTTCAATTTAAACCTGTTACCCCTTGTCCTGTCACTACAGGCCCTTGTAAACCCACCCCCCCCCAGCCTCCTTGTAGGACCCTTTCAAGTAAGGGAAGGCTGCTGTAAGTTCTCCCCAGAGCTTTCTCTTCTCCAGGCTGAACAAACCCAGCTCTCTCAACCTGTCCCCATAGCAGAGGTGGCTCCAGCCCTCTGCGCATTTTTGTGGCTTCCTCTGGACTCTCTCCAACTGTTCTATATCCTTCTGATGTGGGTTCCACACCTGGACGCAGTACTCCAGGTGGGGTCTCACGAGAGCAGAATACAGGGGCAGAACCACCTCCCTCGCCCTGCTGGCCACTTCTCCTGATACAGCCCAGGATACAGTTGGCTTTCTCGGCTGCCAGCGCACACGGCCGGCTCATGTCCAGCTTTTCATCCACAGGTACCATGACCTGCCTCCTGTATCAATGGACCAAAAGGCCTTCCCCAAATTTTTCATCCCACTCGTCAGCCTCAACTCTTGGCCTTCTTGAACTTCATGTGGTTGCCACATGTTGCTGAGAAAGATGTTAATCAGCAGCAGTCCCAACGCCCTGAGGAACACCGCTCGTTACTGGTCTCCTCCACTCGGACATTGAGCCCTTGACCACAACTCTGAGTGGGACCATCAAGCCAGTTCTTCGTCCACGAAGTGATCCATCTGTCAAATCCTCTCCAATTTAGAGACAAGGATGTCATGCAAGACGGTGTCAAAAGACAAGTCCAGGTAGATGATGTCAGTCGCTTGTCCTTTATCCACCAAGGCTGGAACCCCATCGTAGAAGACCACCATATTCCTCAGGCACAGTCTGCCCTTGGTGAAGCCATGCTGGCTGTCACCAATCACCTCCTTGTTTTCCATGTGTCTTAGCATGATTTCCAAGAGATCTGCTCCATGATCTTGCCAGGCGCAGAGATGAGACTGACTGTCCTGTAGTTCCCCAGATCCTCCTTTTTTTCCCTTTTTAAAGATGGGGTTATGTTTCCCCTTTTCCGGTCAATAGGAACTTCAGACCACCACAGCTTCTAAAATATGATGGATAGAGGTTTTGCACCCTCAACTGCCAGTTTTTTCAGAACCCGTGGATGTATTTCATCGGGTCCTATGGACTTGTGCACCTTCAGGTTCCTCAGATGTCCTCAAACCTGGCCCTCTCTAACCATGGGCAGCCCTCCATTCTCCCAGTCCTGGCCCTTGCCTTCCATGACTTAGGGAATAAGGCTTTGCTCCCCTGCCAGTGAAGACCAAGGTGGGGGTGGGGGGAAATCATCATTGAGCATCTCAGCCTTCTCCATATCCTGGGAAACTAGCTTTCTGCAGAGGGTCTGCATTTTCCCCCTCAAACCTGGCCCTCTCTAACCATGGGCAGCCCTCCATTCTCCCAGTCCTGGCCCTTGCCTTCCATGACTTAGGGAATAAGGCTTTGCTCCCCTGCCAGTGAAGACCAAGGTGGGGGTGGGGGGAAATCATCATTGAGCATCTCAGCCTTCTCCATATCCTGGGAAACTAGCTTTCTGCAGAGGGTCTGCATTTTCCCCAATCTTCTTTTTATCCCCTATATACACCTGTAGAAGCCCTGCTTGTTGCCCTGGCCAGGTTTAATTCTGTCAGGGCTTTAGCTTTCCTAACCTGATCCCTGACTTCTTGGACAACTTCTCTGTAATCCTCCCATGTTACTTGTCCCTGCTTCCTACGTGCAAATTAGATTCTTGTTTCAAGAATGACAGTAAGGGGTTTATTGCTCTGCTTTGAAAGCTCAAACAATATTAATATACTGTCTTCAAGGCCAGGCTGGACGAGGCTTTGAGCAACCTGGTCTAGTGCAAGGTGTCCCTGCCCATGGCAAGGGGGTTGGAACTAGATGATCTATAAGGTCCCTTCCAACCCAAACCATTCTATGATTCTACACTGACTTCACTGAAACTAAAAACCTGCGGGTGCTGCAAGAACTTGAGGATTGTATATTGCAATACTTCACCATTACATAAATCATGAATATAATAAATTTTGAAATAAATACAACTCCGTTGCACACACCAAGAAAAACATGGTTTCATTGCAAAAATGGCATAATAGATATTTTCAATATCTGCTATTGCATTTTTGTCAAATGAACAGTCCACTTCACACTGGGTACTCATGACCTAAAACCTCACATCCAGTTGCACTGCTCAATATTTGATCTATTTCAGCATCACCTGCAAACTCTGTTTTCACTGTCAACCTTTCCAAGGAGTTAACGGAATACTACTACATTTGTTGTTTGTATTTGTTTGATACTGGTTATTTAAAGCTTAGGTCTTCTAGCTCCATCTTCTTTAATTATCACAGGTCTGGCCTTATTCAACCCCACCAAACTCAACATGAAATAAAATTGGTTAATGTATAGAAGTTACAATCACATGAAATATACAGAACTCCAAAAAAGAAGTTAATAAAAATAGTCACAGTTCATTTCTGTGAGGAGACACAGGCCTGTTATTACTTATCTCACCATACAGTATGCAAACTATAAATAGGATAATTGAGTAGACCTGATGTTAATAATTTAATGTTTTATACATAACAATTTAAAGCTTATCAATACCAGCAGCTGTGGGATCTTGGAAATAATGTTTTACAGTTACTGGCCATTGGTGCCTTCCTTACATTAAAAGTGGTTGCAAGTACACAGGTTGATTAACTAAATGGAAAACATGCCTATGCTGACACTTGCAGGTCCACGAACACAGAGATTTACAAAAATGTATTATTTATTACAATTGATATTCACATATCCATCTTAAGATATTCCCAAAATCTATTTGAAGACATACCTTAATTTTTTTCCCCAACCTTCTTTGTCTTAATTCTTTTTTTACATATCCTTGCTAAGGAATTAAACCCCAATTTTTATTCACAGAATTCTAACAAGCAAAGATTTCTCATGAGTACTGTAGAGCAAAGACGTCTACCCAGCACAGTATGTGGACGTATGTGTGTGTCTCCCAGGTCTACTAAAGTTAGTCAGGTTACTAGCATTGCAGAGAATTACTTTCTTAATTTAATATGCATGTAAATAAAAATGAAGCCAGCTATGTGCAAGGACTCCAAGATGTTAATTATGAGACAGGGAAAAAACCTGCAATACCTAGACAAATTGATAATGCTGTTTGCCAAACTAAAACATGATTTTCCACATAACTCTCTGTAACAGCTTAGCTTTTATGAGTGACAATAAAAGAGCATATTGTAACTTTTTTAACCTACTTTCCTTTCAAGGACAATTACAGCTCATAAAACTTTTACCTTCTTGTCCTTTAAAAAAAAAAACACAACCCCTTATTTTTCAGCTCTGCTTAGTGTTGGTCCATAGGCCTTCATTTATTAAAAAAGGAAAAAAAAGATTGAAGTGTGTTTTATAGGTAACAAAAAATTGGAAGCAATGGAATAAAACTAGCAAGTCATTTCTGCACCCGGGAAAGCATTATCCTTCTTTACAATATGCAAAGCTTCATGAAAAGGCTAGCTAATTGTTCCCCTACTACAGGACTTGCTGTGTTATTTTTAAATATAAAGGTCCAGCCTGTCAATTTACAACTCATTACTGGTATTTGGCATTATCTTTTCACACAAACAAAAAGATTCCTTCAAGAAGACAGCTCTCCATACTGTCAGCACACATTCACAATTATTCAAGCCCTAATGTAGAACAAAAGTATCTTACTGCTTCATCATTGAAAAAGTCAGTGACACCTGTGGTTTACAGGTTTCCAGAATCACAAGCACTGGAGATAATCCCTCAGAGAATTTATCAAGTCAACTTGTTCTATTACAGTCATCCCAGAAAATCCATAGGTTTGAAGCATTTTATTAAATCTAATTATTGGAATGGTTGGTTGTGCTTTTATCTACTATTCTAGTTATGTACAGTGTTACAGTTGATTTCTTGCTAAGTATTCAAACTTTCTTTGCTGAGTTGGAGAATATCTATAAAAAGAGGAGATGATAAAAAAAAAAAGCATGGAAGATCCTGAAAGCTAATGAGTACTACACATTGCATCTGGTGCTCCTACAGATAAGCATCACCTTTGTACTTTACTGATTACTGTGAAGAATGAATTTCTTTTACCAAACTCTATAGTTTTATACTTTACATCCAATTGGAACAGAGTACAGAATTCCAGTAGAAGAATTGTTTGGAAAAATCCAAACACAGGAAACAGAGAGAAAATTACTTATTTTAAAATGAAAATTGAAACCATTTATCAGTATAGCTTGAAAAACCAGCAGGGAAAAGGAAAAGCTGCAAGTAGAACAGGAGTCCTACACCAAAGAAGAGTTGGTATCATTCAAAACGCATTTCAACGTTACAATAAACTGAATCAAAAAAAATACTCTAGATTGAAATTAATAGACACTTTACTACAAGCTATGATAAACAAAGAAATAACACACTACCAAGTCATCTGAAAGAATAATGAACAAAGTTTTGAGGAATATACAGGCAGATTCACCAAAGATAAAATAAGTATTTAACACATATTCTTCTTATCCAATATCTATAAATCTATCAAGAGAGACATATCCATTTGCCATTTTAGGTGAACATACTACAGTGATGAAGCAGGGTAGAAATAAAGATGAGCAAGCCTTGACTCACACTATTTAAATACAGTTTACGCATGTGACACCACTGAAAGGCTTCTTTAAACCATTTTTTTAAAGGCATCTTTCACTTCTCAGAAATGAAATTTCATCTATACTTACTCACTTAAACTGTCTTCAATCACTGTGTCTCTACAGTTTGCCTAGAAAGAAAAAGGTAATTCAGAAAGGAAAAACAGTGGTTTCACACCAAAAAAAAAAAAAAAGGCAACCAGCTTTGAGGTATACTTATAAGGAGAAGTAAGTAGATACAGAAGCACATTAACTGCAAGGTTTGTTAAGATCCTTGGTTTAAGTCACGTGGATATCAACTTTTTCTTGATCCATAAAGCAGTCAATATTCTCTGATGCCAGAAACTTGACCACAACGCTTCAAGAACCTTCCACATGGGCATACAGAGTATTGTTATTGCCCCAGAGATTGTGTCTCAATATTGCTATTATGTCAGCTGCTTAATGAAGTAGTGGTTGAAGCTAGTAGAGGACACAGTTGCAGGAAACTACCTACTGCTGCTACTGTTGTTCTTCATGTAGAGAGCAACCACACCATAGTGTTTGGGGTAACAGAATATGAATTTGTTATCCCTGCTATATTTAATGACAGAAGCCAGCAAGCTTTAGAGAGAACCTACCTGGAATATTCAAAGTTATCAAAGCAAATGTACAAGTTGTACACATGAACTAAATTGCTCATTTTTGTTTCTATGAGTTCTTCATCTACAATCTTCCTTTTCAGTTCTAGATAGAGCTGGAAGAAATTTTTTATAATAAATGGAATAGATGACCTTTAAAGGTCCCTTCCAACCCAAAACTAATCTATGATAAGTACATACCAGAGTCCCAGTGGTAGTTTCAACCTACCATCCTAGACTAAAGCTTTTTTTCCCAAAAAAACAGCTAGTGATATGAAATGACAATGTTTATGGAAAAGAAGTTATAGATGAAATTATACCTTAACTAGCACAGATGTTTCTAAGCACTTTTAGATAGTAGCCGTGAAGTTCAGGTACTTGAGAAGTCTTAAATATGATCTTTCATCAGCAACTTCCCATTTGTTGGACAGAACTGGACACTTTCGTTAGTGAATTAAGAACATTCACACTTTTATTTCTATTCCTACCATTTCGAGTACGCTACAGTCTTCTTTGTACCATACATTCCTGTCCTGGCAAAAATGCCAGTACATGGCATTTCTTTTGTTCGTGTTAAGACAGTGACATATGTTGGCATGTACTCCTACAGTCTTTTTTCATAATTTAAGAAATCAAGCTTTTCTTGTCTGCCTCCTCTCCTACCAGCCCCCAAGTCATTCTTTCATTTAATAGTAAATAAGGAGATGACAATGCAAGAGAATACAGGACAGAACCTGCATCACTTATTTTTTTCCTCCAACAGATGAATAAAATGCATACACATGCAGGTCACCTGACATATTAAAAGCAGATACATGTAAACTCAGTCACCACCAGTATCACTGGCCCACAGAGTTTTATTTTAAGATTGCACAAGACATCCAGAGCATAAGCATGTCTGCAGACTCACTGCTGTTGGATTGATGGCCAGTCCCGAGTTGTGCAGCTGTCAGCTGCAGCAATCTAACAGAGTCAGACTCTGCAGCAAGCAGATTGTAATTTGGTCCCCAAGAGAACTGGGCAAGGGATGCAAGAGGTAAGTCCTATTTATTTAGGGACAGGAGTGAAATGACAGGCATAAGGAAGGTATTATTAGATCTTCCTTGTTTTCAAATCCTTGTCTTTGTCCAGTCAGTGTTGCTCAGTAAGCAAATGACAGCTCTGTTCTAAAAAAGCTTTACCTTTTATTTAACTTCATTTCCTACAGCAACCCAAAGTAAAATTCTTGTAAGTTCCAAGGTTACTAGACCACCTGATCACAAGCAGAGACACTAGTAGATGAGACAGGATGATTCAGCAGTACAAGAAGTTAGAGGATAACAACTGAACTTAAAAATAATGCAGCAATCCAGGCTGATTTGCCACCTCAGTAGCGCCCAAAGTAGAATAGCTCTTTCTAGGAAGAGACATAATTAGTATGGGAGACAGAGAGAAGAAAGCAGCTTACTGCACCAACTAAATTGGATGGCTTGTGATGAATTTATAACACTGAAGTTTTCTAACACTTACAATTCAGATATGCTTATGTCAGACTGCAAATTAAGGGAACATTACAGAAGTGAGTGAAAACGACTTATCTCCATACTAACACAAACAAAATTCTTATAAACACCACAAGTATAAAACTTTGGTTTTTACATCTTAAGAGTTATGCATTCCAACAAGATGTCACTTTGCAAAAGTAATTAATACTAATTACAAGACAAGCTTTTCATATCAGAACTGCAGGGGAGTAACTACATGACCACCTCGATGGGGACTTAGACTTTCAGGACAAACATACCTTATGAAAGCTTTAAAAGGAAGAACAAAAAGGTCTCATGGGTCATTTTAAAGACCAGAAGGGCATTGACTGCTAAATCAGGGAACAAGCACTTACATGATTCAGCAAGAAAGTCATATGCAGGAGAGGAAGGACAAGATATACCCTAGGGGATTCTGATCTAAGCCAAACAGCTTACAATTATAAAGAAATGGTGACAAGGAAATTCATGGAGGTGCATTATTGTCTAGATCATTTTCAGGTGTTTTCAGCCAGACTCCCCACATGATAAATACAAGTCGATGGACAGTAGCTTTTTCCTGTTACCTTTCGATCACCCTTTAAAAGTAGCCCAGAGATTCCCAGCATCAGATGACAATACAACATCTTTACAACCCCCAGCATTCAAGGGAATTCATTTAGAAGTCAGATATATACAGCCTTTAACATTCAGTTTGAGCATATTATGCCCAATTATAACTTAATGATACAGTTTGAAGTTTGCTTGTAACAGTAACTAGAGACTTCATGCAAATAAGAAGAAAAAACATATTGTTCTGTTTTTCACTAGTTACTGTATGAAAATTTCTAAATTATTAAAGTTTACTCGTTTATTATTGATGTTTAACAAAGGAAAATCAACGCCCCTTGAATAATCACCAATACCTCTACCCATTTTGAGTTTAGGATTAGGAGTCAAAAAGATTTGGAAGTTTAAAAAGAGAGGGAGCTTTAAAGGTCTTTCAAGTATTAGAAGAAGAAAACAAGAGAGATTACATAATACAGAGCCAGCACAGAGAAGAGCTTACTGAGAACACTTACAGTTTGTCAGAGCCCTCTCTCAACATCACACATTGTCATTTCCATCCCACCCAAAGCAGAAGTCACAACCACTTATGCTATTGTTTTGTTACAAAGCTCGTAGTTCTTCATCATCTCACTACATTTTATTTTTAACCAGGATGAACACAAGTCAGGCAGACTGTTACACTCACACAGCAGATGAGATAGGAACCTGTACTCACCCACATGTAGACCCCACATAGATCCTCTCACAAAACACAAGAATACATTCTTCTTAGGGTGGGAAGACTTAACAGGACAAACATCACCCACCTCTTAGCATCAAACTTTCCATTCTCTGCTCTCCAACTTTTTCTCCTACCATAGCTCTTTCTCCATAACCAACATCATCTCTTACTGACTGGGCTGTTGTTTCTAAAGCACCTGAATCTGATGTGAAGATTAGTCCCAGCTGGGGAAAACAATGACACAACGAGGTCCAGGTGTATGTGGTGGTGTTTTTTAAAAGCAGAGAATTTGTTAAAAGATCTTTACTAGTTTGTATCTTTCTAGGCTTATTTACTACAAATTTCATCTCTGCAATTCATCCTGCAGCATGACCTTGAACTTAAATTCCTCCGTATTAAGTGAATGTGCTCTTGTGAATACTTTAGAAATAACCCCCTGATCTTTAGGAATTACTGGATGTGTGATCTACAACAACAATGAATTTTTATTGTGGGTTGTTTTTTTTGTTTTGGTTGGGGGTTTTTTTTTTTTTGGTTGGTTGGTTGTTTTTTTTTAATTATGATGTTTTCTTTAGGTGAAGATTTTATTTGTAATAGCAACTGGTTTTACTACTCTCCAGAGGTGCAATTTGACTGTGATGGAGAATTAGGCAATTCCTATTTCTTTAAAGGCAGGAAAATTTTTTACCTCCAACAGAAGAGTCAGTTGAGGTGCTTTGGGGGCAGAGACAACTATTATGTGTGATAAATTATAAAAATACATTATCTATACCATTATCAATGATTTGTGTTGGTCCCTAGGCACTACTGTAATGAAAATTACTAATCTGAGCTCAAGAATGTAGATTATCTCAACATGAGCTCCTGATAATAGGATGTGCTAAAAATGCATAATGAAATTTGAGGCCAAATAAACTAAATAAATTAAAAAACATTTTTCAGTTGCAGGTGTTCTTATTAAAATATCTGAAGCCATGACTGCTGGATACCAGCACTGGACCCCATGTCTAAACATCCAGTACACATATTCTAATAAAACAATGTCCAGTACAAGTGAGTAGCTTGGAAGCCACACAGTACTGGTAAAAAGTACATAATATTGGAAGCACAGGAATGAGTTTTGTATCTGGAGCAGGATGTGAAAGGCACCAAGAACTGGAGATTACAGCGACTTTCATGTTTCTCTCCAGCTAATCAGGTATTGAAACTTTGGGCATTTAGCTGGCTGGGTCCATGACAGCATAATGAATCTTTGCTATAAATTTTACCACATTTGACTTACTTTCCTCCTTGCCCAACTCATGGAACAACTGCTAATGTGCTTGACATAAAAACAATACTACCTGTAAATAAACACACTGAAAAGAAATTTTAAATTCATTGTTGACACCCTCACATTTCAAAAGCATTCAGACTTTCACTCTTCTGCTCTTTTTACGAACAAGGTGTTTGTCTTTCTAAATGTGTTCAAGCATTTCATTCTGCTTTAGTGTTTCAGTTTATGGCTTCTGTATGTGCTTGCAAGACACAGAGGTAAGAGATAAAATTAATTTACATCTGTAAGATCCAGAAAAGGAAATAGCTATTCAATGCAAAGAAATATTAGTGTTCATTATTATAAAACAGATAGTTTTAGAAATCTTCCTCTCCCACATGGTTATAGATAATGGAAAAAATTCAAGAATAAGAAGGAATTACAAATATGCTGGTTTAATAGTACTTTAGTATTCCCAAATCAACTCCACTCAACACAGTTGTGTGTATTTTTCCCAAACGCCTTTACTATATATTAGAACAAGCATTCAGAGGATTATTTATGATGTGACCAGAATAGAAATTACTAAACTATTCAGCTCCAGTGCTGTTTGAATGTGTACTAGGTTTCCTGCTAAATTCCTCAAGGCAAAAAGAAAAGATGCACAGATGGTAACTATTTCTGTGCAAACTGATGCATTAGGAAAGGAAGATCTGATTAAATCACAGTTAGTCTCACCCACTTCATGAAACACAAGAGACATGCATCAGAAGTGTGACCAGCAGGTCGAGGGAGGGGATTCTCCCCCTCTACTAAACTCTCATGAGACCCCACCTGTAGTTCTGCGTCCAGCTCTGGGTCTCTCAACATCAGAAGGATATAGACTGGTTGGAGCAAGTCCAGAGGAGGCCACGAAGATGCTCCGAGGGCTTGTGCATCTCTGCTATGGGGACAGGCTGAGAGAGTTGGGCTTGTTCAGCCTGGAGAAGAGGAGGCTCCGGGGAGACCTTATTGCAGCCTTCCAGTGCCTGAAGGGGCTACAAGGAAGCTGGAGGGGGGCTTTTTACAAGGGCCTGTAGTGACAGGACAGGGGGTAATGGGTTTAAATTGAAACAGGGGAGGTTTAGATTGGATATAAGGACAAAATTCTTCATGGAGAAGAATTTCCACAGAGTGGTGAGGCACTGGAACAGGCTGTCCAGAAAAGCTGTGGATGCCCCATCCCTGGAAGTGTTTAAGGCCACAAGAATCATTGTTGTGAGCTCCCTAAATTAAAGGGACTCATATGAGGCTTATGCACTGAGGTATCCAAAGACAAACACCTTCCTTTTATCTAGGATAAAAAGTCACAAAACCTCCCTTTCAATTACACAGCTTAGCTGTGTTTGCAAGAAATCCTGAAAAAAAATGCATCCACTGCACTCTACCATTTCTGCACTGTGGTGTCAAGACTCATTTCAATTTCTTGTCATCAAATTAGGCAAAATAGCAATTTTTATCTGTTTACTTAGAGCAAAAATGTGTTTTAATCACTGGACTGTTCAAGAGAGACACACATATCCAAAGCATACTCAGAGTAAGCCTACGGGACTGATCCTCAGTGCTGGACAGAGAAACAACTCACAGACAAAAGTACCATTGAAGATCATCTCCTCTAGGTCTTTCAAGCAGCACAGCTACATTGACATCCTGCAAGTTAATTGGTCTTTATCAAGAGTTCAGGTTATTACCTTATTAACAGAAGCTAAACCTTGACTCTGTCGTACTCTATGAAGAGTTATCAGCCTGTTTGGTGTTCCCTGCATTATACTCCACTGCTCAGTGTAGACATACCTTTATGCTGTCATTAATACATTATTAAGTTTCTTGGGAGAAAGATACTACAACAGTGCAAAATGCTTATTATTTCATGTTTATATTACAGTAAACCACATATGCAATAAACAGCATTAAGCTTTTCTACAAGCACAAAGATAGCAAGAGAATTTCTGCCCCAGGAGTGAATACAGGTGGAAGCTATTCTGTAGAAGTCTGCATTTAAATGCATGAACACCTGTGACAGAATTCAGTTAAATGCTGAATCAGTGTATTTCAGGTTCAGTCCACAACATTCAAAATCATTTGAAAGTAATATCCATTGGAGCTAATCATGCAAAATCAGCTTAGAAACTGCGAACATTTATCAACAAGGTTCCTTTTTATCAAGTCCTTCTAATAATTACTAGATGTTCCAGCCTTGAAAAGCCATTACTAGGATCTATAGATATTTTCTGTGATGCGCTTTCTCCCACTGATTTATTGTCTTCTGTTTCACTGTAAAATCTTCACTATAGGACTGAAATGATTTCAGATTTGCACACAGCTTCACTAATATATTTTAGAGACATTTCAAGTAGCATTAAATTGAGGTATTTGACCTTGGCAAATCATTTTATTATAGTTTTGTTAGATGTCTTAGAAAGATTGCCTACCTTCCTTACTGTTAATTTCTCAATATAGCACGTTTCTAATTTTAGACTTAGAGCTATTGAACTTCCCCTGAAAACAAAAGTATCTGAAGCCCTTCCAACACCCAGTGTCTCCTTTCCCTTTCTTTTCCTCTGTCCCTTAGCATTTTGACTAGTGTAAGAAAGATATTCCTTGTTCAAACTGACCTTTTTCTGTTTCACTGAAAATAGCTCGGTTTTATCAGTGTCATTCATCGCTAAGCAGCAGCCTCAAAAGAAAGAAGAAAGAAGGGAGAAAAAAAAAAAAGGAAAAGAACATAGTAAACAGCTCCATTGCAGTTCAAGGTTTGAACAAAACAGTACATTAGTTTCTAACCTGTGTAGAACTAAGCTATTTGAAGAGAATTAGACAAGTGTCTCTGCCATCATAAACAGACTAATTCACTTCAGCTCATGAGAGGCTTCTCAATTTTTCACTAAAAAAAAAAAAATACTTTGCCTACATCCTTGGATCCCGTCTTATTAAGTCTAATTACATTTTTTAAAGTAACTGATATTACTATTAAAAAAGTGAGCTTTGTTCTATAGCTCCAACTTGCAATATTATTGCATCACAGTAAAAGGTAATGAGAACACAGTCACTTACATTTACTCTCATTAGTATAAAGCTTTGTGATGTAGATTTAAGCAATAGCCCTGCAACAGTATTTTGTGTTAAAACCACAAAAAAATAAGGCAAATGTTTATAATATATTAAATATGATTTTTCTTAACCTGAATTTTTACTACTATGGAACATTTTTTGTGATGATATGCTCTAAGATTTAACTTAAAAATAGCTAGGTCTATGTTTTTTAGAATGAAAGCGCGAGTGCAGTTATGTCCATGGTGTTGTTTCGTATGCTCATATGTGAATGATGCAAGGATAATATTTATATGGTTTTGGGAAACAAAATATTTTGAAGTCTGGAAATTATAAACATCTCTATGGAATTAATTAGCTTACTAAGATCTGCTGCAGCAGTTGAGCTTGTATTTCCTGATAGCAACTCGTCCCTGAATTCACAAACACATTTGTATAGCAACAGCTTTCCCATTAACTCCTAGTCAAAGAGTTGTGAGACTGACTTACTACTCCCCTGACAAGACACATTTAAGGTTTACAGTTTGGCTTTTAATCTTCACCACCTCGTCACCTTTAGTGTTGTCTTTACTTTTGGCCTAGAAGCAACAGAATACTACAATATATGAAATGGTTTCTCTGTGTGTAATACAAGCTTGCAAAAGAAATCACAAGGTGCTCATCACTGCAAGTCTGCACCCTTGCAAAGCACCATAGCAGTTCCTGGGGCTGCTCTACCTTACCAAGGTGACCACATTTGCCCTGGCTGCAGTAGAATGAAGTTGGAGCAAATTAGATTAGTCGAGGGAAAGCAAATCCAGGCAGACTCCATCAAATAGCTACATTAAAGCACTGTCCAGTAACACTGTCACCTGCCTGCCAAGAGATCCTATGACAAGAGATCCTATGAGCTAGTCAGTATATACCCAGTTACAGGTTTCCATGGGATACTGAATGCCATTTAGCCTGGACTTAGTCAAAATGCCCATAGACAGAATCCTTAGCACCCCATACAGAGCCATATATCTGTTGAACTGTAGGTATTTAATCATCCTAGGACTTCAAGAAAATTCATGGTTACCCTGGCAACTTAGTGTATTTCCCTATGGATACAAGACACCCACTTAAAAGGAAAATGGCTTTATCAATATGCCAAATTCATCAGCTGTTTCTAAATCAAATATTCAAGACAGTCAGAACAAAGTAGCTATGCTGCTTGAAAGATCTAATAACTGCCTCAGACGTATTTCAGATGCTGCCTTGGATATCACAGTGTGTACTCTGTGCAGGTGTATAGGTGTACGTAAATACTCACACTTCTGTATATCAATTGCTTCTCCAGGAATTTGGAATTCCACATGAGTTATTTAAAACATATGATCTTATGGTAGCTTGAGAAATAACACTAACAGAATATAGGCAACACTGTGATAGCAATTTCCTTTTTCCATTTGGAGTCTTGTGAAAAACTGTGAAATCAATATGAATAAATTATAATGCAGAGAGTATCATGAATTGTTGTTCAGCTAGATTTACAATTAATTAGAGGATGCAACTATTAAGCAAAAATAATTCTTTGAAGTATCTAAGTTTTATTTTCTAAAGTTTGTTTTACTCATCTTTGTATTCCTGGTGTATTAAATCACTATAAAATAAAAAATCCACATCCTGAAAAACAAAAAAAAAAGGAGAAAAAAAAAGAAAGCTAAGGGGAAAAATCATCATCTAATCTTCATGGTCAGAACATAAAT
This sequence comes from Eurypyga helias, assembly GCF_000690775.1. Classification (NCBI taxonomy): domain Eukaryota; kingdom Metazoa; phylum Chordata; class Aves; order Eurypygiformes; family Eurypygidae; genus Eurypyga; species Eurypyga helias. Next base: position 24,720 of record NW_010260918.1, read on the forward strand.
ATATTCACCAGAACCTGCTTTTCTTCAGTATACCATTCAGGTGTGACATTTTAGTCATTTGCACACAGCCATTCTGTCAGTCCCCACTTGTAACTCTAATTTTACACAAGCACATGTCAGAACTGCCACAAGGATTAACCTAACCTATTTGCAAGCTTAGAAGTGACCATAAACCCCAAGTAACGAAACTTGCAAGCCAAAATCCAGCATACATAATCATATTCTGATTCAATTTCCAATACTCTCAACTTTTTACTTTTATGGTACTTTGGGGAATCAGTACCTATGTTGATTTCTTCTGTAAATTGTTGCCAATGATTTTCACGAGTTGATTTGTTTTTCCTAAGTTTTTAAATGTTATATGTAAATCCCAGTAGCAAAAAAAACCCTTTTCCTACTGTCAATCACTGTATTTCAGAGTTGTATTTTTCCTTCAGTTTGATATTCACTGCTATCTATTTCCACTCTCAGTATTTATTCTCTGCTTTTGAGTGTATTTCAAATTGTTTGCTTTGCAGTCATTACCTTCCAGAAGCAGGAAGTGCATTATCACTAATGTCAGCTCTCTTTTTATTTTTCCAGAGTTATTACTCACCATAGCTGCTTCCTGTAATGCTCTTTCCTTAATGGATAAGAGAACAAGGGCCTGCAGTTCATTTAATTGTTCCAAACTTTCTTCTCTCTCATTAGCTGCCTCTTCACTAGCATGTAGTAAAAGCAAATGTACTTCATAGGAATAGGCTTCCAAGCACCTTTCACATACTGAGAAGTAGTATTGTAGATGAGTCTGAATGGGTGAATATGAAATTCCGCCTTTTCCTGAGACATAACTTTTATTTCCTTCCTCTTACTTTTTGTCCCTAGGCAAGGGACAGGGTACATCAAATCCCCTATCAACATTTGCTCTTTCTCACCTTGTTTTTCATTTGATCTCATGCTGGAAGATGTGTCTGAATGAGAAGAAATTCCATTTTGGACGTCCATCTGATTTTAAAGTAAGCAAAAATGTCCAGGGTCCCCCATCTCAACTATACTCCTATATCCATTAAACTGAAACTAGAATCAAGTAGCTATATTTCCCTTCTGGGAAAAAGGCTGTTCATAGGTATAAAGAAGAAATAACCTGCCTTCAATGGTCAAAATCAGTCAGATTTATTAGGTCAATGACAGACACAGGACATACTTTGATGATGAATTTGGGTACAAACTAGTGCCACAGAGACCAAAAGAATGAGTGAAGATAGTCCTGTCATGAACATCCAACAATGCAAGGTGATGATACTGCAAGCAGATGATATTGCAAAAGAAGAACCAGTGAATACAATCTCTGAAACCAAATAAATTGTTCAAACATTTTAGTCATCACACAGAAGAATTTAAAAAACCTGTCACTTCGCAATTTTCATTGAAGTGTTTGATCTATGAATGATTGATAGGCATTTTCACTATTTGCATTCACTACTTACACTGGTATAGAGCATTGATGTCTGCAGGCCAACAGACTGGGAGCTACTGTGGCAAGACTTACGGGAAATGTCCTGCCCTAGTCTCAAAAGCAAGACTAGATGCAATGGGAGCTGCAATCAGAACTTGTTATCTGCTGATCTTTACAGTGAAACTTGAAAAAGAACAACTATCTTATTTTTGGCTGAACATAAAAGCTAGCACAAACAAACATGATGAAATTATTAATCTCAGAATTAGGCAATTTGCTTGTCGATGACACCTTTGATACAAGAGCAGCAGAGGTTGGCCATGCTTTTTCCTCTTCAGGGAAACTGTTTAGATATGACCTGTTGAATATGAGAGAGTGGTAAATATGATAGATCTTAATTTATCTAAGATTTTGACACAATCTCACAGAACATTTCATTAGTACATGAGGGACTTGGATAACATCCCCTCTCACAGGGCAAATGGTTGAAAAAAAAAAAAAAAAAAAACAGTCTTAAAGAATATTTCTGGAGGCTACACCTAATGCCAGTCCTGACACAGTCTTTCCCTTTTCTGAAGCTTCAGCAACCGAAAAAGATGCTTGAATGACACCCCGCTCACCAGGATTATTCATCACGCATAAAGATATCACTCTGTATGGTTCAAAATAATTTCCTTCTAATATATTTTCATGCAAGCTATTTGTGTTGTCACAAGTATTCCAAGTGTCTGCAAATGATGGTGGGAATATTGCAAAGTTGACCTTTCAAGATAGGGCTCAGATTTACACATACCAGTTTCTGAAGCCATTCACACAAAAGGAAGTGTTAACTGGAATTGCTTTTTCACCTCTAAATCCATTCTGGGATGTCATAATTATTCTAACTTGTGGTTGAGGGCACAAAATTACACCATTACAAAGAAATTTAAGAACAAAATGCAGAACACACTTTATATTCCCTTAGATTTTGGTCTTAACTTTCGGGTAATACATGAACTCTAATGTCGAAGAACGTCAGACAACTTTTCGACTAAAAACTCTGGGATGACTGATTGATAGTCCCTAAGAGTAATGTTTATGTGGCCTATGACTATTATTTGTTGATAATAATACAGTAATTTGTTGATAATACAGTTTTCATTAGAGATCTTGCATCCCAATTATTTTTAAAATAATTTAATTCTGTTTATTCACTTCAGAAATCATTTATAAATTATACTGAATTAATTAAAATTAGCTGAGGATTTCATTTGCTCTGAAAATGATGACTATGTATCACAAGTATAATATGAACATAAAGAATAAAAAAGGGAAAGGTCACCCATCTCTTCCTCTCCTGACTCACCACTCTTTTTCTCATGCAGTCAGCCTGTTCTTCCCTAATGTATAAAATGCCACATCTACAAATTTTCACCAAAGTGTATCAGGTTGCATCACCACAAAAGAATTCATCTTAGATGATCTGAATATTTTAGGGGAGTGCGTTATTTTAAGAGCAATTATTTCAGACCCAAAAAGCTTGCCACAAAAGATGAGTGATAATTACAATAATAGGTTAACTACTGAAAAGGCAAAGAAACATGAATAATATATTGTAGGTTTACAGAGGATGTACCCACCAAAAGGAAATTGCCTCTCATATAATTAAAATTAATTCTATATTCATCTACATGTGTTACTTATGTAAAGAACCTACATTACCTAAAAACTTTCCTATGCTCTTTCACAAGGCTCCAGTACATGTGGCTGTTTCACAAATGCAAGGAGAACAATGCAGCTATATAATGAAGAGATGGTTAACATAATATGCATTGAACTATTTTAAAACTTGTGCAGGAAAACATATTTTGGAGAAAAAAAAAGAGGGTGTCATGGTTTAACACCAGTCAGCAACTAAGCACTACACAACTGCTTGCTCACCTCCCCCTTTTCCCAGAGGGAGAAAATTGGAGGAAAAAAGGTAAGAGAAGTCATGGGTGGAGATAAGAACAGTTTAGTAATTGAAATAAAATAATTAAACAAATAATAATTATAATAATATGTAATGAAAAGGAAAACAATAACGAAAAAGAAAGTGATACTACCACTCACCACCTGATGCGACTGATGAACATCCAGTCCCTGAACACAGATCCCCCCTTAGCCAACTCCCCCAGCTTATAAGAAACTGAAAAAATGCTTGGCTTAACATAAACATTGTTTGGCAACAACTAAAATATCAGTGTTATCAACATTCTTCTCAGCCCAAATCCAAACACAGGCTCATACTAAATGCTATAAAGAGAATTAACTCTATCCCAGCCAAAACCAGCACAAGGGTGAAAATCTCTATGCGTTGTGCTCACAGTATTTTTAAACCTTTTTTTTTTCATTATTTCTATTTTCCTATAGCCTCACAAACTTACACAGAGTTGGCTACATGTATCCAAAGGATACACCAAATTAGTAACCTCCCAGCTTACACAAATTGCTGAAGAAAAAACTATTAAAGACTAAACCAATAATATCTTTTTCCATTGTTGTGCAGTTACTCATTTTAAAATTTAAGCATTGAAGACAATAGGACTAAACAGTCAACAACAGGCATAAGGTATTCACAATCTGATCCTAAGTAATGGTTCCTTGCTTTCTAAAGTTGAGTTGTGGCTTAGAAACTACGATTCTGTAATGATCATATAAGCAGACAGAATTTTTTCATAAAATGATACCACAGGTGTCATCTTTAATGTGAATACTCAAAGAACCCTCACTAACCTCTCAAAGATTTCTTTCAAGAGCCATTAAACTAAGTTAAAATTCAGAAAGGATCATCTGTGTACCATCACCTCTTTGATTCCAAAATATTGGTTAAAAAAAAAGAAAAATCTAGAAAAGTGTCTAGTTGCAAATGCAAATAGATGGATATAAACTAGTGTAGCATTACTGTGTTTAATGTACTGTTACTAAAATACAGAACCACAAAAATTGTTAATATTTTAACTATTTGCACAATAACAATAATGATATAAAAGCAGTAAATTATGGAGTCTGAACTATCTCTTCACCTAGTGCAGACATTAGATATTATATGGCACATGTGACATGTCAACTCAACTTGCCATTTTCACAAATGCTACCCCCATGGTCACACGATCGTCAGTGCTGATGCTGGGGGAACAGTGGGAACATACAGATGACAACAAGTCATGGATCTGCTCGGTCTCCACCTCTGTGACAAAGCTGACTGATCAGAGGAAAACAGACTACAGCAGAAGTTCTCATTAAACATTCAGACTTAACAATGTAACATTTTCCAACAAAACAGTGTTTATGAGACAATTCCTGTCCAGGTCTACTTCTGTGCTAACTCAAACTGACATTTATTCCATTTAGCTCAGTTAACATCTGAGAAGTTCATAAATATTCAGTAAAGGGACACTTACACAGCACCTGGTTATCTGAGTACATGTATTTCAGTTACAAATTTCAAAACTGCATAAGAAGACCACTAACAACTTTTCATTCCTAACATTTAACAAAACTCAACAGAAAAATGTAGCTGTGACAAAACAAAAAAGTTACTGTATATATATTATAGAACTTAAAGCCAAAGGTCCAAATTTTCCAAACTCTAACACCTAAAACCAATCTCTGGTCTCTATACCATGGGAATAGCTTCCATTGCCTCACTATGACTGACTGATACCCAACCTTCTGAAAATCAGGACAGTTACATTTAGGCACTGATCTATGGACTCGGAATCTGATTTCAGATTCTGAATTGAAAATTTACCTCAATATTAACAGAAATCCACTCAGTATTCTTGGGAACTAATAAAATTACCAGAGAAATTTGAAATTTCAGTCTACATATTCTGCGAATATCTTAAGGACATATTTTCAACCAAAGGTATAACAAACATAATGAAGATAATAGGATTTTGGCTTCTCTTGTAGCATCGACCATATGGATATTGAATTCATATTTCCATATGCTTTGAAATATATAGGATTAGTAATTTTGAAAATAGAGATTATGGTTAGAGATTAAAAAATGAGTAAAACAAAAGCAGAAGAAATGCAAGCAATAAAGTATGTGTTCTCTCTACAGAAACATGCATCTCTACTCCACTGAATCATCACATCATGTTCACTTCACTGTACCTCAAATATAAGTATTTCAGAATACAGAATGATAAGAATATTAACATGGCACAGCTTCCTCAGCAGATACTATTAACCTAATAAATCCAAAAATGACGTTGCACAGAAAGCCAACAGTTGTTTTCCACAAGTACACCATTATGAACACAGTAGGCTTAGTATAAGATGGACTATATGCTTATATATTAATATGTTCAAATCTATGATTTTACTACAGTGAGAACCAATCAAATGAAAAGCTAGCCCTGCTGTGCTAGCAATGCTATTTGTCTGGCAATATATACATGGAACATTGCTGTCAGCATACAAAAGACACATATGAGGACTTAATATAACTATCATTCTCTGTACTAACCAGTTCTCCAAAATTAAAGTACCGCAGTCTACAAGTATTTGCAGAGAAGGCAGTCATAACTCCCTGGCAGAGGCTGAGACCATCAATGAACATACAAGAGTTTGGAGTGGGCCAAAATTAACTTTCCATAGATCTCATGGGTTTTTTTCCTTTCAGAAAGCTTTGGCAAAGCCAAATGAGAGAACAGGTCAACTAACAAATAAATTAAAAAATAGATAGATAGATAGATAAATAAATAAATTTCAGGAAAAGCTTACACAGGATTGTTCTAAGCAATGAACACCACAAGACGCTTGCCTTACAGCATACTCTACTTTGAGTAGAGAGGCTCATCTCTTCCTGCCATGTCTGTGATAGGGGAACTCATGTACACCTCCTCCTGACTTCCATGCATGAAATGAGAAGTATCAGGTAACTAACCAGAAAAATTTCTTACAGCAGTGAATACTTCTTGAAGCAAGGGTTTAGGGTACTGGGAGCAATCTGCAGGGGACTGCAAGGAGGACAAACTTGCTATCAGTTTCACAATGGGAAAAATCTCTGTTCACATCACAGTCAGCTGTGCAAAGCAGGTACAAGTCTTCATTAAATATATTATTGGGTCTGAGATGCACAAGTCAAAGAAAGAGTTAAAAATTTTCCATGCTTCATAAACTCAAATATTTCAGACAGGTTGGGTTTTTTGTTTGGTTGTTTTTTTAATCTACACCATCAACAACAAAAAATTGCTACTTTTGTCCACCTCGTGTTAGGTCTAGAGAATGACTGCTTATACTTCATCTATAAATAAGAAAAGGAGGTAAGAGTATATGTGGACTGGAGAGCAGCTGAACTTCCAAGAGAGCTCTTTTCCAAAATAAACTCTTTCATGACAAATATTTTTTATATTAGGGGGAGAAACATCTAAAGAGATTGTGGTCATCTCTGATGGCAACTCTTTTTCCTCTGTAAAGAACTCTCATCTTTAATAGAAGAGTAGTGGAATCATACACAACATAAAGGAAAATAACTTAAAAGCTGGAACAAGAGTAAGAAGAAAGAAAAAAATTATACACACTCATATAGTGATACAAAGCTGTAATAAAAGCTGCCAATATCTTGAGTGAAAGAGAAAACCCCCTTCATCATCAATTCTTCCACTATATCACATTTGGTTTATGTTTGTGATGTGGGAAAAAAGAAAACCCTGTTTAAGAAAAATCTTTGCAAATGCTTTGGCATTACTGCAAATATTTAAATTTCAAAAAAGTTTCCATCCAGATAGTTTCGTCCAAGACTAATGCAGCATATGAAGCATATTCTACATACTTGCTCCTTTATGATTCATCTTTCTTGAATGTCAAATTACTTTTAAAAGTGACATGCAATGCTACCATAAAATCCAGATGAAGGATTATACATATTTCCAAGTGTAAGTTAATTTGGAATTATTTGTAATTACTTGGAATTCACAGCAATGCATAATGAACAACTGCTTAGATGTGTCCAGTACAAAGGGCACTAGAAAATATAGAAAGTGTAATTGCCTGGTATTTTGGATGATATAATGATGCTCAGAATATTACTGACATTTTATCTCCTTTTTTTCAAATTCTAGAATAAAAAAAAAATAAGCTGAAATACAGGATAGTGAATGCAAACAAAACTACATGTGGCAAATATATTTTATTACATAAAAAGGCTCAATCATGAAGCTTGATAATAAAGCCTACTGTATTATTCAGCACTGAATTTTCTAAAATTATAATGAGATGGTTCATGAACATTCTCATTATGCTAATCCAGATTCCTTCAGGAACATCCAAGATAAAAGCTGAATCTGACAGAAACCATTTGTGGCTAAGCAACAGTTTCTGCACTCACATATCTGACGTGCACGTTAGTTCTACAAAAATGCTTTGTTCCTAATCTTTTGAGCTGTTCTTAATTAGACATGCAAAGCTCACTCTTGCAAAATCTGACTGAGTTAAAAGGCAAAACAGAAAAAAAAAATTACATCCTATGCAACTACAACAGGAAATATGTAACTGAAATTTTGTTCAGATGGCCAAGCAAGTGAAGCAATTATCCTTTTTTTTTTTTTTTGCAAAAATTCTGATACAGTTTTAAATTCACTGTGGTTAGCATATAATGATTAAAGCATCCGCAACAGCAACTTTATTACATGATTTCAGGTATTATTTCTTAAACAAACTGAACATACATGTATTTTGACATCCATGGAAAGGTGTTTTACTTCTGCAGAAATTTGAAGACATTTCTTTTTGTGATTTTCAAGGGACAACACTGATACTTATTTTGTGACATATGTGTTACTAATTATTTGAATACTGAACAAAGAGTTCAAAGAATAATTCCAGTATTACATAGATTTTCCTTCTTATTGGAACCTCATGGGCCTTAGTCTTGTAGCATGATTTGCAAACCTTAATTAAAGCTGGCATTAAAAATGCCTCTTGTAAACTGGAAGCAGAGTTTTTCCTTGTACAGTTAGCAACATTCCAACTTACACACATAAATATTTCTTAAAACTGTAGCCAACTTTTCTCCCCTCCAGTAAACCTACAAAAGTATGTGAAAATTTCAGGGAATAATATATTTACATTTTTAATCTCCTGCTAGAAATATAGTATCTTTGTGCTTAGCAAATACAAACACATCTTCATGGGAAAAAAAAAAATCCAAGAAAGAATTCATCTTGTGCTCATGGTTAGAGGTATGGCACCCTCACTAAAATCACCAAGACCAGCAAAAGCTGAACATGTGTCAGACTTTAATCTGACCTCTGATGAGTATCGCAGTGAAGCGTTTTTAGGAAAAAAGCAGTTGGAAAGATAGTAATGGTGTGTGAGCCAATGCTGACCCCTCTTTGCTATTTTTAAATGAGCTATATATTAAAATAAATGTAAGCATATCAATAGTTAAGAGACTACAAATGTTTTCCAATTACTATGTTTATATGGAAAAAATAGCTATCACGATTGCTTAACATTTGAAATTTCTATGGAATTGTCTATGTATTAAAGTGTTTCAAAGTGTTATTATTATTTATTTTAAATTAATCAGTGTCTTGGGAATCTAAGATATAATCCAGTACTTTACTTTTTCAAAAACTGAGAAATATATATATGCATTATACATTACTAACATCATCATAAAAAAGGCATAACATCAGATTGAATAATTAATAAACTGAAGTGATAGATATTAGTCCTGCATGTCTAGGTATTAAAATTATGCAAAATATATCAAGCTTTATGACCACAATAATCTAGCTCAATTTTTTAATAAGCAGTGGCTTTAAAATCAATAAACAGTATATTGCATGATAATGATGTAAGTACCTTTCTCAAGAATCATCAATAGAATAGGATGTTATCCTAAAAGATGCTGGGAAAAGATGCCAAAGAATGGCTGCAGGTAAGGACAGTAGCTCTTTCCCTGAGAAGGTGCTGAAGGCAGTGCAATCCTGAACATAAACCATTTTTCAGTATCTGATTCTTTACTTAGGCTGGACTAAAAAATGCAGTTGGGCATTTCACTGGGTTCCAGTGAAAAAGTAAGTTCTTCAGCACTTCACTTAAACCATCCATACCAAAGACAGAGTAAGGAGAAAGCAAACAAGTCTGGAAGAGTAATAAGCACTAAAGTGAACATAAAGCTCTTGGACTTTGTTATTTATATTAGCCATGTTATTATCCCCAATTTTCTTACATCTTGCATACCTTTTCAAGCACTAAATTATGGAATTCTCATAAGATATCTTTTACTAGTAAGAAAACAAAACAGGGATAGTATAAGGTAGGACCAATGCCTGACTATAAAATTCTTTTAAGAATATGTAATATGTAGCTTAGCGACATGATATTCTATCATCAGGTTCAGGCTCTACACATGTAGAGTTTTTTGCTTTTGCTGCACACAGTTCTGCAAACCTGTATTTACTTTGCTATGCCTCACTACCTCTGCGTTTCCTTCAGGTTTAGCTACCACAGTAATATAACATCTACAATATGAAGAGCTTAACAGGGCCCCCAGGCATTTATAAATTTAGCATCACAGTGCCTAAGGAAAGTAAGTATCAGTATCCCCATTGGTAGGAGCATACCTGAAGACAGAGCAATAGAAGATCAAATGCTTTAAAGCAAATAATTCAAGTGAATGAAGATATTACATATATGCAAATATATAGGCAAATCTGAAAAATCAGGGTCATTGATATGTAAAGAACTTCCCATTTTTCTTTAAGCGTGCCAGATATGTACCTTCCCAGAAATATTGCATAGAAGTGATGGGCCATGGCAATGAATATAATGCAAAATGCCAAATCTGGAGGAGAGTTCTGTTAAACCAGATTTGCCTTCAGACTATGAGGATCTTATGCAACTTAATGTTTCCTGGCTATCCAAATAGCATTAGAATTGAAGAATATTTGTCTACCCACTCTGATTGTTTTTTGTTTTACTCTGAAGCTGGAACACTGCAACAGTACTCAATTTCACCTCATGGATAGTGTGTGGACTTAAAAGTAAATATTCTTGCAAAGTTGTATCTAACTATGGCTACTCGTTTTAATGTAGGTTTGAAAGCAAAGGCTTGTAGGAATGCCAGTGCAGAAATAGTACAGTATGCATCAGCTTATCTACTAGAGAAGATGAAACAAAGAATGCCTCATTTGGTTCTTATGTTATACTAGCTACTGATTTAATCCGCAAGTCCTATTCTACAAAATATGATATAATCAAAAATTCATAAACAAAATTTCAGAAGCATTTGTTCTCATCGACAGCTTACCAGAGATAATTTAAAAAAAAAAAAAAAAAAAAAAAAGGAGTGGTATTGGGGGCGCTGAAACCAGCCAAGGCCAACATTTGCTTTGCACTTACTAGCACCCACAAAGAATGCTGACTAAAGATTAAGAATATTGTTATAGAATTCTGGTAGTATTCAGGTTCAGTGACACATATAACTGATTGGTTACAAGGAAAAGCTTCC
>NW_010260918.1:35659-71109 GCF_000690775.1 Eurypyga helias
GGAAGGAAAGACATAATATGTCTTCTCTTTTTCTACAAAATAACATTCCTGGATCAAGGTAGACATACATCTTTATTATTCATGCTAATCCTTACAGTTTTTGATGAGTCACCAGCAAGGGATCTAAAACTTAAATGTGGAAGCTCTTATGACACAAAGCACTAAACAGAGGCATCATATTGCATTGAATAGCTCAAAATTTTTCAAATGTCAATAAGCTGCTGATTCTGGAATATATCTGAACCAGTGAATTATAACATTAAGTATAATAAATACAAAATTAATATTAAAGAAATTATATGAGTTGTACTTCTTGGACTCCTCCCACAGATAGTTTCCTGTGTTATTCATGACCACTTCATTTTCTTTGCAACCTTTGGTCAACTTTCACTTTGTGTGAGCCAAGACTTTTATCCAAACTAATTTAATCTAATCCATTCAACGAGTTCTTTAGTATACAGCTGCATGCTTTATGAACAGCTCTTGGTTGTGGCATTTGCAGCAGCCTGCCGTTATCAACTATTCATAGTTACAGTCTGACAGTGCTATTAACTGCAATATAGTTTTTTAGTGAAAAATTCCACTTGCCAATTTATGCGCTCAACTAATTGTTTTGAACAGGAAAATAAAATACATTTCATTCTAAACATGATCTACAGTAATGGAATGGATGAGTCCAAAGAAAGAGTACACTTGAAACAACTGTAAAAATCTGCAGAGCTATGTCTTCAGCCATTGTGATTATTTTTTAAACCAGTCTTAGAGCGAAACTTAGTATTAAATCTAGTTCACAGCTCTTAAGCATGTGGAAGACTGTCACAGTAACTACAAGTCTTTATTTTTAAATTACAATAACAATATATCATGACACATTTAAAAAAGTATGAGTCTTCAGATCCTTTGTATTTTAATATGGGGGTTTCAAAAGGAAGCACAGTGGGACAGGAAATTAGTATTAACAAAATGCTTAGTCATTTGCTATCTCTGAAGGCAAGTGACATTTCTGATAGTATTTGGTAAGCATAAATTGAACTGACCTTGGAAGAAACCTTAATGTCCTCATGTGCATAAGCCAGTGAGAAGCTATCTATATGCAGTTTCACACCTCATGAACTTTTACACATTATTCATCTAAATCAGAGATCCAAATACAAAATCTGGCACTTGGGACATCATGTGGATTTCTGACATTCCTTGGCAAATGTAGGGACCTGAAATAAATGGCTAGATATAAATGATTTACAGATGTAGGGGTAGGATAGTGAGGGAGAAGGTTATTTTCATTTCTTATTCCAGATGCATACCTAAACTACAGATAATCATTGTTCTGCCTAAATGGTGTTTCAAAATACCACGTTTGAGAGAGCACAACGGCATGGAAACTGATTATACAAAACATGAGTGGAGACTGCAGAATTTCCTAGCATCTGGCATACTCAGTTAAATGAAGAGCTTGTCATATGCTGGCTTTTCAACTGTAGCATGTCACCTAAAGTCTGCAGTGCTACAGCGTGGGTGAAATGACACAGCTGATGTGCCAGTATGTGACATACCTTTAATTTCACATGCCATGCATAGCTGCATTCCCACTGTGAAATGTTACAGGGGTACATTTTTCAGGTGACATTACACTGTTTTGCTGTACTATTTGCTCCAGTTTAAAGTCACAATTAGCATTTGAGATTAGAGGAAAAATGTTAGCCAAGCTGTTTGAATGGTACACTTTAACTGGAGACTCTTCTTTATCCTCTCATAATGCTAAGCACCACTGCTACCATCGTTTATTTTACTTCCAGGAGATAAATATTTTTTCTGAATTGGACTAGCAAAGAATGCACGAGGTAACGCATGATAGAAACCTCTACATAACTATTTTTGTCAGAAGTTGAAAACAAAATAAAATGGCAAAATATGCTATATATTCAATATACAGAAATCAAAAAAATATGTGGTTTAACACATATTAACAATGTTTCCAGTAATATGTTATATTTTCATATACAAATGACAAAACATACAGAAAAGACTGCTTTGAAAAGCTACACCAGCAGCAGGAAAGATGTAGTGCCATAAATGCCATTACAGAAATAATCTTTCGTGTTGTGTCATTCAAATTGTAAAATTGCAAAATATAGTCAAAAACACATAGTTGAAACACAGCGTTCTGAAACAGTTTTTGATAGGTCTTTTCATAAAATGACAAAGCAAAGATCTATCTATATCACTTTGCTCTGAAACCTTAGATATCATGTTATGCAAATAAAATAGGCTATTCTCAGTCCCCTCTTTCTGAACTTGCTTTTTTAAATATGACCTGCATGTCCATCTCATGTCTGCCTTTACATCTCTTGTGGGAAGAGTATTTCACATTTTAATTTGAGAAGGAATGCAAAATGCTGACCACTTGATTATTAGGGAACATTCTGGCTAGGTTACACCTTCATTTTCATAAATATGCGATATATAACAGTTTTCTTTTTCTCAATAATAAACACGGTTTTAAAAATGCAAACATAATTTAAATGCTACTAGCAGACCTTTTTGGATAGCAATGGAAATTTAAATATATGTTTGATTGGATAGGTCCAACATCATGAAATAGCCACAGAAGCTTTTACACCGACCTGCCGATATATCTGAGTCATTATCTGGATGTACCTATCCTAGAGTAACTCTGTCTCTGTGCCTATTTAGTCCTTTAGTCCTTAGGTCTTTCTGCTAAAGCAAACATCTATGCACCTATTCTGAACAGGTATTGGTATTCCAAAGGATTTGATCTGTTTGCCACAGTGTGGTTCAATACCACCAACTCAGTTACTATGCGACAGTCCAGTGAACCAGTGACCAACTCAGGCCAAAAGTAAAAACATTTGAATCAGTGGCAGGCTCTGTATCCTACTGGCACTCCAACAATTCCACCATCACCATTTTGACTCAGTTGTGGGGAAGCTAACAATCCATTCAGTTCTGATACTCCATCTATTCCAACTCTAGGACATATGAAAAGCATGTACATAGCCTATTCCACATGTACGTAGCACTATTGTTTTTGTACAGTTCTGATATAAAGACTCACAAAGGCATTCTAAACTATAGTTCCCTTATGTTAATGAAGATTTTTCAAAATTTAGTGTTGGAATCATCAATTATTGCCAGGATCTGAGCCTCAAAAAGAATAAAACAGAAAGGAAGAAAGAGGGAAAGAAAAACAGAAAAAAATCGTTACTATCTTCTCAGAGAAGAACAAATGGTATTGAATCATCAGTAAATGCAGTGTGAGCAGTCTGTAAAATATACACTCAGAACTATCAGAAAATAATTTTGAAATATAAAAAGAGCTCCGAAAACGAGATAAAAGACTGTAAACAAAGGCTATTCTTTTTTATCCTGAATTACCCACCTGACTCAGTGCCATAATTTTCTAAGTAGGAGGAGGAGAAAGAAAAGAACAGCTTGAATATCTTTTCCCTTTACTCTCTTTCTCAGAGAGAAAGAAATGAAGAAGAAATGGCTGAAGAAAACATAAGAATCTGAAAGGGCACATTTTCCATTGTGATTGCAAAAGCTGTGCTATACTGTAAAGCCTGGTACCTTTTAGCTGTGTTCAGATTTGTGATGTTATTTAAAAAATGAATAATTTATGAAAAATTATAAAATTAAAATGCTTCCCACAACTCCCCTAACAATTTCATGCAAATATCTTAACTGCACATCCCGTATTCTTCATCTCCTGTTAACCCTTCCAAGTGGAATGAGGAGCTCTCTACACTGGGTTATATATATCCCTAGGCATGAATAGCCTGGAAGTTAAATTCATAGACTGGGACATTTCTATCAAAATGATAGAAATTATAATTATGCACATGTGCATTTTTGAACAATGATAATTATGAAAAAAAAAAGAAATATATTCAGTAAATTATTTTTCCTAGAATTTTAACTGAAACTGTCATGCATTCAACATAGTATAGGTTGCATACACAATAAAAATGCGAACCAATCTGTGTACCACATGAGTACACCGTAAATACTTCACCAGAAACACTGTCTGAGCAGTGGGCTGGCTGCACATTCATTGGTCTAGTCTTTTCACATAAATCATAGCTGTCCAAAGTCAAATCAGATTTATGCTGGCTGCCAATGTTCCCAAAGGGTCCTGCGCTATCCAGCTTGGCAGTTCTATAAGGAAGGCCCAACCACACACTGTACAGCCTCCAGGGAGAATCCTTATGTTGAGCACATCCTTCCATGGCCAATTAAACTGGCTTTAGAGTCACCTTGCACTGTTGGCATGGTGCAAAGAGCCTGCAGTGCAGCTGGGGACTAGGGCCAAGGTATTGTCAGTTCTGATCCTAAGGTTGGGGACTGTTCTATTAGAGAAATTTTAGAGTTACTTTCACAGCTCATTGCAAAAGCACCACACACATAACCTTCCCATAAAATAAAACCTTTCCCCATAATAAAGCTGCAAATGAAAGCGTACTTACCTCAACACAGAGAAGCTTCCATACCTAGCAAAGCAGGACTGGAAAACATCATGGATATGGGTGTTGCCCAGGGAAATTTCTGAAAGAAGCCTCAGAAAATATTACGTATAACTTTTGTAGGTAACAAATGAAAATATATTTAGAAAGGTCTTTATTTTAGCAAGCATTTTAAGGTTTATGTTGCTTGCAAAAGTTCTACATTTATTAAATATATATGGCATTATTCAGTACAGTATTTTTACTGCCATACTATACAATGACAATCACCTACAAAATGCTGACTAACCAGCAGCAGCTTTGAAGAACTTGCTGGAGTTGAAACCCAACCTTTCTCAGAAGTTTGAACCACAAACTGAGAAAGCTGAAAAATTAAGGAAAGGGTAAATGGAAAATAATAATAATAATTAGTAGTAGTAGTAGTAATTATTAGTAAATTATTATTATTATTTCACAGTGCTTTCAGAAATTGGAGATTCAGAATCTAACATCACAGTTACTTGTAACCTCAAGAATATCATAAAAATTTGGAAGTACACTAAAAAGACTGGAAGAAGCAGCTGCTTAAATACTAACATGTTATTTCACATTAGCTACTAGTGACATACAAGCAAGAATTATTTTATGCAGAATTCTTTTTTATTAATATATATGTATACATCCATCAATGTGTATGCATGTCTTTATATATATTTATTTAAATGCAAAACCTTTTTGGTAAGGTCATTTTTTGAGCTGAAGCAGAGCTATTTGCCCCACAGAGTATAGATGGTTGTATTACACATTTCCTATGCATATATATGGCACTATTCGCCTTGGCTTTGGTAAGAATGTGTTTGGCCTTCGTGTTGGCTAAACAGTTACAATCAGGAAGCTGTGAGAAAGTCTGCTATGAATTTAATAAAATCAAATTGCAGAGATTTTCTTTGAAGCACATTTTTAACACATGTTGCACAGCAATGTTTCATGTTGTGGTACACATCTTAATAGTAACACATTCCTGTGGACCACCAGTCCTTTGAAATGCTAGAACTATACTTTACCAGACATACCCATTAGTCCTGTACCAATTTCACAACCGAAGGACCTTTCCTTGCCTCTCATTTTATACTTTCTTTGCATCAAATCATGGCTTGGCTTATATTAAAATTGATTTAGTGTATTTATTAAAACCAAAATCAATTTTTTTAAAGACACTACATGTTTCTATGCATAATATACATTCATTTTTGGCCATGTACTTATGGTAAGAAGAGGCAAATTCAAAAGGAGAGAATATCAGAAGCAGACTAATTTGAGAAGTCTAACAGCATCAGGACTGTGGAATTCAAACGCAGATCACCTATTTGCCTCGAGAAGAGAGCAAACACGGAAAGGCAGACAAGACTGCATGCATCCACATTACTTCTGACAGCATCCTTTCTTGAATGGAAATCGACAGTATTTCTTTACTCAAGTGGACTCCTAGGGATAAATGTCTCAAACCCAGGCAAGGTCTATATTGACAGAATGATTTATGATTGCCATGATGCAGTCATAGAAATAAATGTTAATGAGCTAACATACCTTGAAGACCAAAGCAGTATGTATTCCCTTAAAAACAGTGTGTTTCAGTAACAGATAGCAGATCCGAAGTGGTGGCATTCCCCTGCAAGTATCATGGATTCTTACAGCATATTAATTTCATTCTTTTGATCATTTTCCAAAATATACCACTTAGACATGGAAACACTAAAATGAAAATTTTCTGCATCCTTTCTAGTTCTCTAAATAGTATTTTGAATAAAGTAACAGGGCCATAAATTAAAAAAGAGCATTTCTTTGTCTGAATGCAGGTATTGTTTTTTGTACCTGAATTAGTTTCATTGATACAGTTTCATTTTCTGACTATCAGGAAAACACATTCCATTCAATTAAACAAACAAACTAAACCAACAAAAAACCCCCACCCAAGTATTTTTATTCACTATTGAACAATACAAGGGAAACACAAGAAAAACACTTGTAGTCACACTATGATGAATCACCCTCCAACCAAAAAGTTTCTTACAGTCTCTGTGCTCTAAACTTCTCAGCAGAGAGAATGGGAATTTGAGATTTTGCACTATGTCAAGCGCAAAATCAGCACTGAGTAAAAACAAGACGTCTTTCTTGTTGTAACTTCATGGCACAAAATATTATTATTCCCACATAAACATTTAATAAACATTTTGTTTATTAAACAAAAAATGTTTATTCCAAACAAGAAGAGAACTCAATCTTCATATTATGGATTCAGTAACTTACACTTGATTTGTATTTAGTACAGGATCCTCTGTTATCAAGAACATTTTCTATTTAAACAATTGTAGGGGAAAATAAAATCTTGATTCCCTTATATTTCAAATAGGAGGTGACATGGATCAGTTATGAATACTGAAGTAGGGACATAAGAACCCAGACTTCAGGTTATTTCTAGCTATATGACAGCCTTTTTCTGGACTTTGAGTGAACCTTCGCTGTTTTATGCTTCAGCTTTCCTATCTGCAAAATGGAAATAAATAAAATGTTCTTCAGATATATTTCCACATTTTAAGAAAATACCAGACATATGAAATGCCATGACACACTGTTGGTGAGATAACAAAATCATACACTAATGTTAATAAATATGGACATATTAAAACTCTTAGGTAAATCTAATATAAGAGAGAATGTTACAACTGTCAGTATTTGCATTCAAAATGGGATACCCAACTGAATATGGACAGAAAAGCATTTGCAAAAAAATATGCTTCAATTAATTCTGGTGTAGTTGAATACAAGGGCCAGAAACTATAAGTGAATGATGGTACAAATGGCAAGAGTTTGTTTCCTTATGGATTAATTCAGAGACACCACAAATGACAGTGTCTGTCACCTGTAAAAGTAAAGTTAGAACCACGCAGCTGCAGAACTGTGTAGAAGCAGGCATGGTATATCCACTAAATGTTATGCCCTGTAGACCACAACTCACTTTATATCCATCTATCTAGTAATTAGACACTGCAGCCTGAAATTCATGTGAAAAAGGGCACTGGTACAGATCGTATTGAAACTAATAATTATTCTCACACACGCCAATTCACAGCACATAGAAAAAAGAATGTCTCGGGAACCGATCATTAAAGACTTCCCAATGGTACACAACAGAACCACCAGTTTGCATCTATCTGTATATTTCTAATGAACGTATTCCATGCTCTCCTGGGGAAAATGAATAACCATGCTTAGCTGAAAACTGCATTTACATACTGGAATATTCATAAAACACAAGAGTAATTGCTTTGGTATGAACATTGCTGAAAAACATGGAGAAATATTTTGATATAAATAAGCATATTTTCTTCCATGTTCTCCCCCTCCTAATCAATAAAGTTTACAAAATGAAACAACACTGCTGGCTGGTCTGCATGGCAAAAGTAGCAAGAAGATGACCATATCAATAGGGAAGTGACTTTGAACTGAGGAAGTAATTTATAACCTGTATTTTACTATCCTTGCAAAAATATATAATTAAAAAAAACTTTGATGTACACTTGTAAAAGAGAAAGTTCCACATTCCTTAATACTAATTCTGTTTCAATTTACATTGAACTGAAGCAATACCTATACACATTAGGTTTGTACCTGCAATAGAGAGAGAAATATGGCAGACCCTGAAGAGAAGTTAATAGGCAATGGATTACAGAGGAGAGGAGGGGAGAGGAGAGGACAGGACAGGGATTGAGGGATGAGGAAAATGCCTACATCAGCGATCTGGTGTTCTTCCTATGTGGGTTCATGTTAGAATTTAGAAATAACATCCATTTCATTGTAGATTTTTTTTAAAACATAAAATTCTGGACAAAAAATATTAATGAAGAAGCTAATGGCTCCTAGAAGCGAATGGCGCCGGCTGAACTGAAAGATTCCGGTGCTCAGCATTAGAAGTTCAAAATGTTCAATGTCCATTCAAGGGTTTACTAGTTCATCAGCCCTAAGACAGATGTCCCCCAGACATAAAACCAATAGTGCTACCCAGCTGTGTCCCTACATCTATGAGCAGCTCAACAGCTAGTTAAATGTATAAAAAAACAGATGGAAAGATCTACAGAGATAGTTCAAAAATGTTTCACCTTAAGAAAAAAACCCTAGATTTAATAATGTCAAAGATTTTACATATTATTTTTTCTTCACATCAGTCTCACTTGGTTGACCTGCCAGGATGTACAATATCACTGTCACAGTATTTACCATTAACATTACTATAAGGTAGTAAGATTAAGGAACAGCAGATCCCATTCTACACACTCACCTATGACCCACTTTGGTACATTCAGTTCATCGCAGCAGCAATCTAGGAAAACACTGAAATTTTTAACACTTATATTTTTTCCATTGTATATTTATACCAAGTGTGCACGAAACCACAGAAACTGTCAGGAATCTGCATTGTCAAGTGTCATAGTTTAGGCCCAGCTGGCAGCTGAGCACCACAAAAAACTTCTTCCCACTGGTGGGATGGGGAGGAGAAAAGCTAAGAAAAGGCTGGGATCACTCACCAGTTATGGTCACAAACAGACTCGACTTGGGGAAGAAAAATCAATTTGATTTGTTACCGCTCAAATCAGAGAAGGACAATGAGATCTGAAACCAGATCTTAAAAAACACTTTCCCCCTGACCCCTCCCTTCTTCCCGAGCTCAGCTTTGCTCACTATTTTCTATACCTCCTCCCTCCAGTGGCAGAGGGGGATGGGGAATTGGGGTTGGACTCGGTTCATCACATGCTGTTTCAGCTGCTTCTTCCTCCTTGTGCTCTTCTGCTCTAGCGTTGGATCCCTCCCATGGGAGACAGTCCTCCATGAACTTCGACATGAGTCTTTCCTATAGGCTGCAGTTCTTCACAGTTCATCCATTTAGCTCTTTAATGAGGTCTGAGTCAAGTATAGCTCAGGCTAAAAATAAAACCCAAAAAAGCATCCAATATTAACATGAAGACATCAAGACACTGAAAGCTTTACTTCCCTTGGAGATGTTTGTCATAAGCTTCGTAGCCATACTGGTGTCTTGCATGGGCTCTTTTACCCAGAAATCCTAGACAGGTGAGGTTCTCAAGGTGCACTTAGGATTGACATTGCATTTAGAGGTCTTTCCAGGATGCATCTTACCCCTTTAGTCACATGGTGGGAAGGACTCCCAGATGTGAAGCATTTCACCAACTGTGACATGCATTATATCAACAGTAACCCAGAGAGTATGGTTGATGCTGGAATCGAACCTACCTCAAAGGTCTGTAAGAATTGCACAGTGTTTGGCAACTATATACCTCATCTGATTGTCAGAATTACTGATCACCCCAAACAGAAACTGGATTACAACGTGTATCCTGCCTACCATGCAGGCGCACTTCGGTTTCATCGCATCTCCAGAAAGTGCTAACTTTCTGTGATCCCAAGCATAAAGTAAAAGTGTATGGATGACCTAGTAGGTGTTTTGCACATCTCCGTAGCCAGCATAAGGAGGCTGTAAGCCCTCACGGTGTGGATGCTGAGAGAAAAAAATCAGCACAGAAGAACCTCTGTCATGATGCTCTGGAGAATACTAAAGAGCAATGCGGATACGGCCATTACGACTGCAGCAGTTAGGAGTGTGGCTGAGAACCCACACCTAGGAGAAATGGGCTCCAGGGATTACCTGGCAGTTAGCTAATTTCAAAGCTATCAGTCATTGTCATTACAGTGTGAAATAGGAATGACTGTCTGTAGTCAGAGGTGAAACAAATTTAGAAAGTGCTAGCAAATGTCTAATTTAAAAGAAGCGCTGCAGAGTTCTGCAACTCATGTACAGAGAATGAAAAAAAAAAAAAACGACAGCAGGATTTGGATATTTCTCTTTCCATTGGATACCCATTTCCCCTTTGATACTACATTGGGACAAGAATTCCTCAAAGATAGATCAACATAGAAAAGGTAACTTTACCAGCATGCATTTCTGAATTCTTTGGTGAATGGAGGAAAAGGCAGCTGCCACTCAGGGCTGCAGACCTGGAAGACAGGGTTCATTTGGATTCGCCCATTTTCTATAATTAATTTACTGTTGAACTGTATTTCAAAACATGCTTTTTAGTATCCACACGTTCCCTCTGCTGTCACGGATTTGCTTTGAAAAGAAACACTGTGTGTCCTTCCTATGTAGTGTGGAGACACCTTGTGGAAAAAGCCAAGTAGCACAGGAATTAAATTACTACCGTAACTCAAGCTGCTGTCTGACAGAAGAACAGTCTGTATCTCTTATTTATGCTGCGATTTCCAACAATTTGAGTGTTGCCCCTTGGCTATAAATTGTAAGAGTATGAAGTTCCTATTTAAAAAAATCACAATCAATATCTGAAATAAAAGATACATTTTAGTCTTCCCAATAGCAATTCCTTCTTTGAGATTTCTTTTTTTCTGTAATTTGGGAGGATGATGATATCAAACTACAGAAAAATTAAAGCTCATACTTTTTCTATTTTTAACAATCATTAAAATCTCCACAAAATGTTTTTGGTTTATATTTTGAATAAAGAATTCATTTTTAATTCCATTTTTTGATTGATTTTATCTTCCTTTCCTTAAAATATATTGTAATGCAGAAACAGGGAAACAGTTTAACAGAAAACATATGCATGCTGCTTACTTGGGTGACCCAGAGAGAAGGGCAACTTACTAGCTGCCCTTCTGTGCACAAATCAAAACAATAAATTTCCTATGTTAAAGAAACATTTTGCCTAAACTAAGTACTCTTTATTACATTAGTCACATGTTGTGACTAATGAGATCCCCACAGATCTTTGTAGATGTAGCAGGAGAAATAGTTTAAAAACCTTAGTTTCACATCTCTTTAATACTTTCTAGTTATTTTTTTTTAATTGAACAACCATTATTCAGAAAAATGGTAGGGTCCAAATTCTTCTTGCATTATGTTATCTCCTACATTCTTCTGACCAGTGCAGCAGATGAAAAACAAGGAAATAATTACAGCTCCACAATTCTGTGGGCAAGCCAATATCAACCTAATGTCCTAGAAACGTATGTTTTTCATAAGACATTACACATCAGCTGGATTAATGGATCAAAATTTTGTCCCTCTTCTGATGTCAGAGGCAGAAGTGTTTGGAGCAGAAGCCAGTTCTGTTTGCTTTATTCCAGCTGAGAGCTTTCCATCAACAGAACAATTCTCTACTGATTAATTACAGCCAGCATCTGGCTCCTTTATATCACCTGAACAGTAAAAGATGTCAGATCAGCGTGGAGATATCTGTCCTTTCATGTAGCAGTTAGTGAAACCAATACTACAGGATGTAGTAGCTAATTATTACATACTATCTATGTAATTCTTTGAATAAATTAATGGTATGAATCACAGCATTAAGTGCCACTAGAAATGGTTGATGGAAGGGAATAGCAGATTCATACAAAAACAAAAAAAGACGAGCTTTTCATTTTACTTGGTATATTCTCTTAATTTTGAATATTTCACTATCAACTTTCTTTGACAGATTTACTTTGAAGGAACAAGATGGAGATAAGAACACTTTTAATAAAGTTTTCTTTCAAAAATTTATCTGTTAAAAATGCATACATGTTTCATCAAAACTAGTATTTCCTAAAGCCACTTGGAATAATCCAGTGTAAATCTTCAGCTGACATTTTTGGAGAACCGTCCAGAATACTTCAGAGATTTTTTTTTTTCTCCTGAACAACAACTGCCAGTTTAGAAATCACTGTGTAGAATTATATTTGGGTTTCCTCTTCATATTACCTGGCACTTTTTGAAAATTTGTTATTACTGCAACATAAAGTACTAAAAGATCCTTCTCAAACTCTCTGCAGTCAAATTAAGTTTCCACTGTTAAAATAATTGAGGAAACAAGAATTTTTGTTGATACATATTATTTATGCTTTTTGTTCCTAATTTATGAATGTATAGAATTACATAGAACAGCATATGCCCCTAAATGTCTCATCCACACATCTTTTAAATACCACCAGTGACTCAACCACCTCCCTGGGCAGCCCGTTTCAATGCCTGACAACCCTTTCAGGGAAGAAATTCTTCCTAATATCCAATCTAAACTTTCCCTGGCACAACCTGAAGACATTTCCTCTTGTCCTGTCCCTTGGGAGAAGAGACCAACCCCCACCTCTCTGCACCCTCCTTTCAGGCAGTTGTAGAAAGCAATAAGGTCTCCACTGAACCTCCTCTTCTCCAGGCTGAACACCCCCAGTTCCCTCAGCTGCTCCTCACAGGACCTGTGCTCTAGACCTTTCACCAGCTTCATTGCAGTGGTTAGGATTTAGCCTTAGAGGTGACAAGAGCTGTGTTCTGTTCTCTCTGCACATTAAAAAATTAATTAGGATGTTGTCTAACAGGCTAGTCGCAATAACTGCATAGCTTAAGCCTTATTGTGACATAAGGAGCACTGTTCTTACATACTGGCCAGGATGCCATTGGCCTTCTTGGCCACCTGGGCACGTGCAGACTCATATTCAGCTGCTGTTGACCAACACCCCCAGGTCCTTTACTGACAGGCATCTTTCCAGCCACTTGTGCCCAAGCCTGTAGCGTAGCAGGGGGTTGTTGTGACCCAAGTGCAGGACCTGGCACTTGGCCTTGTTGAACCTCATACAGTGGCCTCTGCTCATTGATCCAGCCTGTCCAGATCCCTCTGCAGAGCCTTCCTGCCCTCAGGAAGATCAACAATCCCACCCAACTTGGTGTCATCTGCAAACTGACTGAGGGTGCATTCGATCCCCTCGGCTAGGTTATTGATGAAAATATTGAACAGAACTGGCCCCAGTAGTGAGCCCTGGGGAACACCATTTGTTACCAGCCACCAACTCGATTTAATTCCATTCCCCACCACTCTTTGGGCCTGGCCATCCAGCCATTTTTTTACCCAGTGAAGAGTGCACCCATACAAGCCATAACCAGCCAAATGTATGTACATTTGGAAAAGGAGATCTAAATCTTAATGCATATGGTTTTCTCTTTGACAACTTGATAGGGGAAAACATGGTAACAGGAATATTTAACTACAATTCCATTAAATGTAGATCTTTCAAAAAGCACAGGTAATCTTTTAAAATAGCCATTCAGTATAAAATCATTTTAAGAGTGATATGCAAATATCTTACTCTGTATCTAAAATTCAACGGATTACACTAGCACTGCAGCTTTACAGCTGGATCTCTAGATACCCATTACATTTTGTGAGCTGTTTGTACTGTAGCTTTTGATATTCTTAAAGGATTGACGGCATCCATTTCCTTTCAAATAAGGTCGTTTTCAATTTAGCAGCATTCAGCAACCTGCAAATCTGAGTCTGCAAGGCACTCTTAAGAATATCACTTTCAGACGATGGATGTTTTCCAGGTGGTTTTGCAGAGAACCATGAAATGCAGCTGCTATAAATCCTTTGATGAGACATAAGTAGAACAACATCAAAAGTGAGCTTCTTTTTGAGCAAATACATGAAAGCACAAAACTAGCTGACAGTGTCACATCATGGAATTCATTTTAACTTGCAGACAGAAACCAAGAGGAAAGATGATTTCTATGGCCATCGCTTGGAGCATGGCCTAAACAGTATAAAAACACAGAAACAGATTTTTAACTCCATCATTATATAATCAGACACAAAGCAAAAATTAAGCGTTTCAAATAGAACTATATACACACATATATAGATATGTATGGTATCAGAAATCATGATACTAACTTCTCTAAAATTCCATTTTACTGCAAACACCAAGCTGCATAAACAAAATAAACAATGGCAAGTCTCCTCACACCCTCACCCAGCCCCCTAAAAGTTAGGACAGCTGGTACGGACAACAATGCTCAGCAAGCCTAAGGCAAGCACAGTATACTTACACTCACTCACCTAGTTTGCTAACAACCAGCTCAGTTTAAATGTTTCATCAAACATTTATAAAACAAAACACTGGCTGCTATACAAAAGGTCAGTTCTCTAGGCAGAAATAATTGATTCTGACTTTATTATATGTTTAAGTTCCTAGCATGTATTTCTTTATATCCTTTACAATTTTGTTTGAGAGATGGAAAGTTTAGATGACACCTTTCTGAATTCCACATGCACGTTTTGACCCAGTGGACTTGTCTTAGTTATGTGCAGAGATGGACCAAATAATCTTATCTATAATAAAATTTAAAAAATTTAATTATCATTGGATGTATAGTATTGAGAACACATTTCTTCAACTCACAGCAAAATACTCTGTTGGGGAACATATGTTTAAAAATGAATGCCTTGACTCTGTAAACTTGCCAGTGAATATTCCGACAAATTTGAATGCATCAGGGTTTATTTTTATCAGCATTTGGGACTATTCTGATGAATGAGAGGAATCTAAAACAGTGTTTGCCTGAATTCTTACAAAAGTTGATTCATAATTTAAAAAAAAAAAAAAAGTAAGGATTTCACGTTTTAATGCATGTGTGATTTGTTGCAAGGAGAAAATTGTTGCTATTGCAGCCACAAGGGTATGTTACATGCCAAAGACCAGGAAGGAAAATCTTTTGTTTTAATTAAACTACAGTAAGCAGTGCATTTTGTTTCTACAGTTAAGGATGTCAGCATTTCCACTGAAACCCTTTAGAGCAATGTATGTAAACTAACTATAAAATATGCTCAAAGCTGGCAACTAGTGTGTCTCAGCTATAGAAATGTTCTTGAATTTTCTAAACATTTTTTTAAGTGTATTTTTCAGGTTAAAGCCAGAAGTCAGAGACTTGGTTAGAAGCTCTGCCACTGCCTTCAGAAGATAAAAGCTGGATCCAAGGTAAGGAAGTACTTAGTCTACTTAGTAGCCCTGTTGCTGCTAGAACTAGCCTTGAACGTAGTCCTATCTCCAACTCTACCACTTACGGTCTGCTCATGAGTATGCTCTATACATCTATACCAACTTAAACGGAGTCTTCATTTTTAGGGACTGATCATACAAAATAATTTTTCCCCACTGGAATCCAAAGAGACACTTGAAACAAAAAGACTGAGCAGCTTATGCAGATAATCTTCTGTCATATTTATACTGGCAGGTTTTATCCTAGCAGAAAATCTATATGCCAATGTTTGGAAAAATACGACTAGTATCTTTCTGGCCTCCCCAAGAGAAAAATTCTAAATATTTGCTTCTTACCTTAGGAAGGGGACTTACACATCTGATCTACAGAGACTTTTCTTTGGCTTGTTGTCCTGAAACATTCCACCTACATATCTGTTATTGTAACTGTCATTTACAAGGTGCTTGTGAATTTTTGTGCATTTTCACAAACTTTTTTGCAAGCTGAAAAATAAGCATCCCATTTGGAGTGCTAAGTAACAACAACAGGCAGTAAAGAGGATATAACCTTTACACAAAAGCTGCAAGGCAGCATACTAGCACAGCAAAGGATTTCAGAATGCTGTCCAGAAGGATGTCTTTAATATTGGTATTTTGTGTCTGTCCACTGTCAGAAAAATGTCTATTGTCACTATCATAAATGTTCAGCCTGGCTCCAGAAAACTATATACAATGCACTTTTTGATGAGCACAGAAGGAATTTTTTCCTGTTGCTACAGGATATTTACACTTTCAAGGATGCCCCGATTGGAAGCAGCACTTAAAATATATCAGCAGTATTTCTTTGACATCTGTCACACACATTTCAGCACAGTCCTTTCCAATAACACATTCTCATGAATCGTGTACTTAAAATCTACCTCATGTGCCAAAGAGATAGTGATAATGGAGACCTGACAGTTTTTTGGATTTGTTACAGTGATGAAACCAGGCAATATGCTGAGATAAGTCCAAGCACCTATAGGGAAGGAGATGGAATGATACAGTAGGATTCCATCTGTGCTGCAATTATTTGGCTTTTCCACATGACAAACTAAAGTATTCACATTACTTCCCATTCCACACCAGGCTGGCAACTCAGCCATCACTGATCATCTTAAAAAGGGAGGAACATCAGTTCTAATCGGGCAGACTAAGCTTGTTGGTAGAACCCCAGTAGGTCCAGCAGTCGAGGAGACAGCAACAAAAATATTTAAATTCAAGAAGATACAAACATATTTATTCTCAGTTCAGAGGCCATCACCAACCCCACCTTATCTGCTAAGTGCTGAAGAACCCATAAAATATTTGAAAAAGACTTAGTTACTAAAAAATTTCAAATTTTCTAGTGAAAATCCTTAAAGTATTGCAAGAACTTAGCATAAGAATCTCTGCATTAAGCCAGCCAGCCAACTCAGTACACTGTCTCCAAGAGATGCCAAGAGGGGATGTAAAGGTAAAAAACTGAAATCACTTGGAATGATAATTCCCAAGTACGCTCTCCCAACCTCCATCAGTTTGCAGCTCAGACTTCTCAACACAGAGGTGATATCTTTGTGCTTCCCCAACCCTCAAGAATTTTTCTTTCACAAATTTGCATAGCCACTTTTTGAATTCACATAAAATCTACAACATGATAGAAGGGTTCCACAGTCTAATTGTATGGTGAGAACAGCACAGTTTTTTGTAAACCTGCCACTTGTAGCTCTTCTGTGCCAAAACGGATGAAACTCACAGAAGTTACTTCTGCAGTGCATGTCATAATGGAATTATTACAGCATGTACTACACACATATTGTCAATCAGTGACTTGGAGATGACCCCTGCAATGAAAACCTGTTGTATAGGATTCGCCAGAATACAGTTAGATAAATGATGCCACAGAAAATCTGTACATTTAGTGAATAACTGGATCACTATCCTTGACATTCTGAAATGAACTACATCTGCACCTGCCAAATCAGTGAATGCATACGCATTAAACACAGACTGAAATAAACAGAGACGTGCAAGCTGCAATTTTTTTTAGCAGAGACTGATGAGAGAAGGATAGTGTGAAAGGTCATTTCAGTGAAGATAAGAAAGAGGATATTCATGTTTGAAATGTATATCTAACATCTTATAAGTGCCTCACATTATATCTAAAATGTTTTCATGAAAGAGCATCATTATAATAGGCCTCTTCAAATAACACTAAGGGCTGACATTTTTACCTTATTTTATTGACTATTCATTCTGTAATTTTCTCCATAATTGTTATTTCACAATATAGCCCAAAAGGAGCAGGGTCTTTCGTAGATGTGCTCTTGAAGTTCAGAATTACTTACACTAATATATGCTCTGCCTTTTAACAGTTGTTGCCAGGTTTTGTTTGCCTGGGTCCTTAGACAGTTTTGATATTGCTTCTGCCATTGAGTTTGCAATGATTCAGCGAGAACATGACAATCAAATTTTGTTGCTGTGCAAAACTGTGACATCCCAAGGTGTAAACTAAAGTCCATTATCTGTAATGATACCCACTAGAAACACCTGCTGGGCAAGCCACGCCATGGGAGAAGTTTCCATTGCTGCATGAAAAGGATCTATTTCTTAATTGGAAAAGCAATAAGCGATCACAAGATATACTTGATTTGTTTCAGGCTACCCCACTCTTGCTAATTTGCTGGAAACCTACTGCAGACATCACATTGGCTTTATTGGTTTTTATGCCTAAAACTATCTGATGTATATTGAATTTGCTTTGCAAAGGAGATTAACTTGCTGGAAAAGGTCAAACATGGATTTTCCACAAGGGTCTGAAAATTGTTCGTTTTTCAGACTTTTTCCCCCAAGTTTTTCACAGAAAAGAACAGCACCTGCAAAAGTGACCTGGAAAAGAACTTGTGGGTTTCACATAAGTACTA
The DNA here is from genome assembly GCF_000690775.1 of Eurypyga helias. Taxonomy (NCBI): domain Eukaryota; kingdom Metazoa; phylum Chordata; class Aves; order Eurypygiformes; family Eurypygidae; genus Eurypyga; species Eurypyga helias. The sequence continues at coordinate 53,934 of NW_010260918.1, forward strand.
GCATTAAGAAGAGAAGCAGAAAGGTAGTTATTTTCTGCACCCAGAATCACCACAATTTTGTGTGTATGATGACAGCTATGGGTAATTATCTGTTATTTATCTACACATACACACAGTTATTTATACTGTTCTTACATGCCATTTACTGAATGTAGGTTTTACATGACTTGGCCACTAAGGTCCAAACATTCCAATATATTTCAAATCAAAGTCTGAATGCAGGTTAAAGTGCTGGCAATAGCTGTGAACCAAGCAAATTCCCCAAGAAGTGATGGTCTTCACAACAAAGGAGGAATGCACACAATGTAGATTTTATCTCTCTTTTGTTCACCTTTATGGTAGTATTATTTTATTTTACTTTTTGTTAATTTGACGCATTATGATCATTTTATTCTGCTTATAAATTACTCTAATTTAAATACAGCTGAACCAAGCCAATTCCTTCTAAGAACCCGATAAAAGCAATTTATAAAAACAAGAACCAAAGCACTATCTACCCCTTAATTTATAAAACTTAGGTTTTCCTTTAGTGTCATATTTTTAATTGGATACATCCATAATTTATTTATTTTTATGCCAAGACAAAATATATCTTAAAATGCTACATATTAATGATGAATACTTCAATCAATGCAGAACACAGTTACTTTGACCTATAATACTGATTACAGAGGTTCATAACGTTGGTACAGTGAGTGGAACAGGTGCACCAGTAATGAATCAGGATATCAGCCAAGAGATGGCTACAAACTCTGCTATGCCACACGGACCTCAATATTATTAAATAACAGTGGTTGTCTGCAAATAAAGTTAAATGTTCTTCCAAATGTCTAAGTTAACAACAGACAGAACTCCCTAGATTCTGTATTATAAATACTGAATGCAACATTAGTAACAATAATAGTTTAAAAACTTTTGCCTAGAAAACACAATTTATGCATTTTTTTGTATACTCATTCCATTACAATAATCTCTTTGAACCTTTAAATCCACTTTCTTTTCCAGTTTACATGATTTCCCTCTGAAATAATTGAAAAATTGATCCTGGGATAATTTTCACTAGCCTGGGATCTAAAGTTTCTTATCCTCAGATAGCTCTGTGTTCTCTGAGAAATTAATGAGTTCATCATATATGAAAAGGTCATGTTAATGAAAATATACACACAAAATTTGGATACTTTTTATCTCAGCCTACTTTTTATCTGAGGTCATATATATATGAAGGTCATCACAAAAACTGAAGCTAAGCTGTACATTAGAGGCTATAGATCAGACTGTACATTATGGAATCTGTGGAATCCATCTGGCTAGTGCACACAAAAAACTCCATCTTCTTTGCTACTTATCAAGTCAGATGATTCTACAGAACTGTGAACGTTCTCTCAGTTTATTTCAAGATACAAAGTACTGCAGACATATGCTTTCAAAGGCTGCCTAGACAAAAAACTCAACAATTTCAGCACAGAAGGGCTATTAGAGGTAATTCAGTTTATGCTAGACACAAGGGATGAAAGTGAAAAAGCTAACCTCTATCCAGAACTACAACCATTTCTCCAGAATATATTTTAAGGAATGATTCAGCTATGAAGAAAGTTAATTAACACAACATGTTTCGTGCTGTACACCAGGGAGAGAGAATCCACTATATTCTTCACCAGGTACATAGAAACAGTTTTGTAGTTTTGTATACATTTCATTCTTGCCCTCCAGGTCAAATTGCAACACATAAGAAATTCTTTTGAAAATTATGAGAAATTGGGGAAAGAAAAAAAAATAATTTGAAAGCAAGCATAATTACTGACATATAGATTTTCATATAGACTAGCACATAACAATATAACACTGCCTGTTCTAGAAAGAGCTCTAATTGCTCTATGTGCTTCATAGAAGGCCACATATTTTTTAAAAAGAAATATCAAAAACAAATGTTTCCACAATCACTTTACACTTCAGTGAGAGCCCTCTCATTGTCTTTAATATGGTACAAATCTCACTTATTGACATCTTACCTTTCTTTAGTGAAGCTACCTTAACTATGATGACTATGTTCCTATGTATACAAACCCATAGACATCTACGTGCTTTTCTACATGTGGAAGAGTACACTATACACTAGGAAGGACTTTACAGCGCAGTCACCAGTCCATCCTAGCCCCCTTGTTAGGCACTCTTTTACCGTTCACTAGGCACAAAACAGCCTAGTTTGATTTCGGTAAGAGTATTTATACGGATTCAAAGTATTTATAAGGAAGACTGTTACTTTAGAACCAACATTTTTCCTATCATCATCCCCTGAAAATTATTCCGAACATATCTAACCAATCCCCCAGTTACTCAGGTTACACATTTTCTTGTTCCATAGGCATAGCAGATTGCACACATGGTGGCCTATTACATATCCTCCTTTTTCCCACAATGTCCCTATGCACAATCTCCCTAGGCTGGAAACGGTCTGTGCCCCCATATGCTAGGAGCTTTGTGTGTCCTTTCCCATATTCCTGTTGACAGCTACTGCTCTCTTTTCCTCTCCTTTTCACATTGCAAGGGCACTCTATAATCCGCATATTAAACTCCTGCCTATCTACCGGACACTATTCTTAATTTCTCTATTTCTTTCAGATGAGATTGATTTTAGAACTTGCACTCACGTCATTTGGTCAAGAACTTCCACCTCCTATCTCAGAGTTGGGAATACATTCTAATCTTAGTGGAAATGAGTTCACAGATTAATTTCCACACTAGTTCATAACAGACTTTTTCACATGTCATGGTGGGTGGACCCAACACCCTTGAGATTTTAGTATCTGTCCTTACTTTGGAGACTTTTAAAAGTAAAGTAACACGAACATTTGCAGATCATGTCTGAAATTCACCAGCAGATCTATGTGCTTACTCCATGCTTTTTTAGGAATTTCTTCAGATACGGAGACATATATTTCCTCTTCACCTTAAATTCAAGTCTAAAGACCTGTTCCTCTAAGACCAAATATATGCAAATTATAAACTATGAATTTATTTTAGACATATTTCTTACTCTTTCTCCCACATGTGAAAAATGAGAGCAGTGCCAGACTGACGTCTGTAATGACAAAAATACATGCATTTGTTTTTCTAATTTTCTTATGGCAAGTTTCTAGCACAGAGATGTTTTTATATGCGATATTAATTCACTTCCTCGTTTCAAGTACATGATGTATATATGATAAAGTCTAGAAGCCACCTGCATCAACTGCTAAGTGTTTCTGTGGGTTTATGGCTTTGTAACTAATACCAGAAAATTTCCTCAAGTCTCTATAGAATAAATTTCAGTTACATGAACATGGATTATTGAGACAGACCTAAAAAAGAGTCAATTTTCAAAAAACAACCAATTTTCTGTGCAGTTTATGCCACTACTTAAGTTATTTCTAAAAATATCTCACCGACATCTAGGCCTACTACCCACTGCTGACTTATCTTCAGGTACCCCTTATAGGTGCCTCCAACCAGTCCCAACAGTTGTCACTAGAAAATCCATCATGCCTTATGCATCTTTTAAATAAAAAGAACTGCTTGAGAATTATGTGATGATTTCTTCTGAATTACTTCACATGATATCCTTTACAGGACCTACCAACAGCTCCATTGTTTTTTCTATTCTAGGCAAGTCTGAAGGTAACCTAAAAGAGCATCCATCAAGATAAAAAACACACACACAAATGACTAAACACCAGTAGGTTTGCAAATTACGGACCTAGGGACGCTTGATATTATTTCAGTGGGAGTTTCAAGTGGCTAAGGGATATTAGACTGATTTTTTTCCCCTTTTGGTCCAATATAATTCCTAATAGTTTGAGTAATAGTTCAAGTAATATCTTGAGAACTAGAGAAGCATTAATATGTTCTCAATCCAACTCAATGCTAAGCATTAGTATCTTCTCTAAATAAGGTAAATGCAGTAGAGAGAACATGATGACAGTGTTAAAGTTAACGACCCAGTGCAATAGTATTTAAAACAGATTTGGCGCTAGCTTAATCACATTAATTGCTACATTGGACAAACTGAAGAACAATGAATACATTGTCCCTGAAAGTCATGAAGCAGCATCTTGTCCATTATCTTAAGGATGCAGTGACATTCAGATCTTCAGGTAACTGGAACTTTGAGTTTACTTTGTTCATCCTGCTACATCAGCTAACTATGAATTATTAATCTAAAGAGTCCTCAAACTATTTTTTTTCATACCCTGTGAAGCACCTTTAACAAGGCAATTTATCTCTTAATCACAGCAATACTGCTCAAAGACTACTACTGATTTTGGGATAAGATGGTAAGGAGAGAGAGATGTCATCTAGTGCTACTGCCCCAACATGGTTAGCACTCAGCTTAAAATATATGTACTCCCCTTATTTAAAAAAATTCTTCAGGAAGGAGCTTTGTCAGAAAGCACCAGCAGCCATTCCCCCAAAAGTAACCACGCATACCTCAGTTCCACCATGGTCAAGACAGTCTGCGAAGTTTAGAGTATTTTCTAATATGAAATTTCAAAATTATTTAGAGCAGTTGCACTGTGGTTCAAGAGTAGTCTATTGCTGAGTGCCACTGCAGTCTCATGCTGCCCATATCTGTCTGAAAAGCCTGTGGTGGTTTGGTTTGCTGGAGGAAGGTGTGTCTTTTTTTTTTTTCCCCAACAGTCTCAGGCTAAGTATATCAATAAATTCATGGTCCCTCAGACATCCCTCCCCCAAGACTATGTAGTTCTCCTGGGAGCTCAAGAGATTCATGGGAGTTTCATAATAACTCCAGAGGCCCAGAAATAAAGAATGAATAGACTAAAGAAAAAAAATTATAAAAGACTATAAATAGTCTTGCTAACCTCTGTGCAGTCACAGGAAAATAAAGACATAGTAGCATTGAAATAAGTCAGAATGCTACAAAACAAAAACACATCATGGCTGATGGTACTTAGATCTGATTTGGTTAACAATAATATAATAAAGATATGTAAAACAGGGTATGTGCGAGGAGAGTACGTATCAGAGTTCACATAACCTGACAGCTATCACAGCCAACAGATATTTAAAATAGGATCCTTGACAAAAGGAAAAAGAGGAAATAATTGGAATAGGATTTCCCATGACACAACAAACATGGTCAGAAAAAAAGTAGAAAAAGTCTGTATTGGTTCAGATCTCAAAAACCACAGTTTTTAATAAAAAGTTCTTAAAAACAAACAAACAAACAACAATATAGTTACCTTTCATGCCAAGTTCCTAGACTCTAGCTTATTTTTCCTCTTTCTTCAAAAATTCAGTCGTTTGTGTACACGATCATCTACACATTTTTTGAGTGACAAAGATAGAAATTCTTTTAACTACATCCAAGGTCACTGAACTGAACTGGGCAACAAGTGTTCCAGATTTTTTTCTGCTTACACTATCATATTGTGTTTTCTTTTTGCAAGCATTATCTCTTAAGGGAAAGAATCTGCTGTCAGCAACTGCACTATTTTCTGCTAAGTCATTCCACCACCTTGCAAAGACATTTGAAAACATAAAAGTGATTTACAACAACATTTTACAACATAATGCTGCACTAGTTATATGAGAGATGAGCACAATATATCAATATGCAAAGAGTAGAAAAGGTCCTGCAAAAATATTATCAACAATCTATAGGAGTTCCGCAGACTCACAGCAGGCTTAGGAGCTCAAAGACCCTTACAGCGTCAAACAGTGATACATTCTGATGGAGCAGCGATCACGCTTAAGAATGCTGTAAGACCCTGTAAAGGCCCTACCTGAAGAATTACAAATTAAAAAATTAAACTGACTTTACAATACAGGTTGTGAAACACATGTAGTAACTTCTTGAGCTGAGATCTACTTCTGCATTGTACTAGCCAGTAAAAGCCACAACACAGACTTAGAGAAAGAAATTTAGTTACTGATGGAGGCTCGAAGAGCCATGAAGACATTTACTTCAAAGGAAGGGTCTGCAGACTTCAGAGGAATAACTCTGAAGATGACCTGAGTTTTCAGTGCCATCCATACCAGCAAGGAGACCTAAATAGCTGCAGCACATATATAAACACCCACTTGCCCAGAAAACACTTTTCTTCTCCCTTGTTTCTATATTTTATTTCTCATTACTATGCTTCCTCTAGTTTCTGCTTATCCCAACTATTCTCTACTTCCCAGTGGCTATACACAGGTGCCATAAAATACTGAAGGAATTAACTGCTGAGGTGAGGATAAGTGCGTAACTTGCAGGGTATCTATTACTACAGATGACATATTGCAAAGGAGATCTACACTTCACAGTCAGGGGACAGAAGTTTTAGAAGGCCAGCAAGAGGAAAGGGATGAAAAATAACCCCATAGTTTACAGAAAAACATATGGAAACTCATTTTATGTTGAAGTACTGAGATGACTATGGATTACCACAGTATCATTAATACAAATTCTCTAGGACAAAAATCACTCCATAGAATTAAAGTTCTTTTGTCCTCACAGTTAATAACAACTGAGTCTATTCTGAAGTAGTTACGTTTTCAGTGTACCAGCTGCACAGAGGGAAAGTTTATGTGATGAAACGGAGAGGACTGCAATCCCTGTTCTGTCCCTTTTAATTCTGGCTTTTCAAATGACATGAGGAACCCAGGTGGAAAGATACGCTCTGCATGTCTGGCCATGTGGCAGAGAGGAAAATGTAATTGATTATTCTTATTAAGGAAACTGGTTTTGCCAGAAGTACCAAGCTTATTTAGTTTCATCCCTAAAATGAAATATACAGTGTAGTTAAATATTCTATCTTTATTTTATACATTGCTTGAGCTGACTATAACTATTTCAATGATAGCAATAATGAAAAATTGCAATATTGACTTAATTAGAAAATTAATTGAAAGAGTGAAGGATGCTGTGAGCAGAAACTCAGATCTTTAAATGCTGATAATCCATAGAGTCTCACTGCTTCTGTCTGTGAAAATATTGAGTGGACTCAAGTCCATCAAAAAGGAATAATGGTTACAAAAAGATATAGTCAGCATTAAGATATTCAAATAATGGCTTCAGAGAGTGAAAGGAACAATCTGTCTTTCAGTTTTTCTATCAGTCTAATAATAAATGAATCTTCTGTGCTTAATCACCTCCTGCAGAAATATTACTTTGCGAGTACCCAAATACTGAATATATTCAGACACTGGATATGTCAACATTGTAGTGTTTCTACATGTATCAGAATATGCCAAAGCTAAGGTTCAAGAAAGATACACAACCATATGAACAATTCACACAATGAAAGAGACATACCAATTTTATACTGTTGGTAAGAAAACAGAAGAGATCTACACATTTGCATCCATGAAGGACACATGTTTTTCTTTAGCATATCAAGATTCTACTATTGGCTATGCAAATTAGATAACTTACTATCAAAGTATGCAATTTCCATGCAAAAATGTAGATTGCATAAGCTACTATCAAGTTTTTGTTTTTAAGGAAATGATTAGTGTAGTCAGGTGTCATCTGAAAAACAGCTTTAGAAAATAAGCCCCAGGCAAAAAAAAAAACCAACCCAACCCTGCAAAATCAACATGTGATGCTGTCAGGCAATAAAACGTATCTGAAATTTCAAGGCAACAGTGCACTTTTCTATGCATGGAAAGCTACTAATCCAAAGTAACTTCAAGCAGCTATTAGTGAAGTTCCTGTCTCTTCAGAACAGCTGTAATTGATGAAAGAAAGGAACCTGACAAAATAGAGCTCACTGGTCCCAGAACTTAGATTCTGCCTCTCAGCATTAAACAAGTCAAGTCTGATGGGATCAGTCACATTGAAGCAGAAGAGCAAGTGATGGCCAAAACTACTCTATTGATTTTCTTTTTTTTAAACTTGCTCTCAGGACCATGTTTTGAACAGCTTCAAGAGGAGAATCTGTAAATGAGCACTTTCTGAAATCTATTAGCCTAATAAAGCATTGTAATCTATTGTGAATTCAATTATCTGGAAGCTTCTCTCATAGCATTTTAGTTTTCATTTCTCTGATCAGGACTACAGTTATTCATGTACCTGGCTAACAGCCTGGAAGAAAATCTTGTAGCATAAAAGATGTACAAGACTCTGTGAATTAATCTTTTTTGAAACTGAGAAATAGGCAAAATAGAGAGACAAAATGTTCAGGGTGGAAGTATAAGCCCAGAGGAACCAATTCTCTTTACCCTTTCTCTCTCCTTCCTTATGAGTTAAAATTATGAAAGGTTTAAAGGGTGCAGAAAGGATCTTCAAGTTAAGGAAATACCAAAAAAAATACAGACCTTCATTACCAACTATCTCCTGCTTACCTTGCCGCCACACACCTGGAGACCTTCTGCACAGTGAACAAAAGCAGCAGTTGCAAACCTGGCGTCCTTGTCCTTGTTCTCTGGCAGCTATATGAAGGGGCAAATAAATACTGATCTCTCCTCCTTTGTTGCATTTCAGGGAATGTGTCTGGCATGCTGGGTCAATAGCAAAGGCTAGCCTACAGGGTCTTGTAGGTGGGGAACGTTCTCCATGATTCACATCCACGTAAAGCATTATATAAGTGATATCCCACATCATTTAGGGAACATTAATAGATAATGTAGCCTTGCTGCTTTGGCAGCATTCAAAGCTCGATTGAGGTATATGCTTAATAAGAAAGCTAGCAATGGGGCTTTTTTGTTTAAAATGCTTGCATTTTCACGCTGGTGCCTGACTTCACTCTCACAATTAACTTGAGCTGATGCTTACTGGTTCTCAGCAAGACCATATCACAGACTGGGACCATGCAGTACATCATTATCTCGCTTTAGAAAGAAGTTAGACAAACACTGCCAAGACAGTATGTGGAAGCTTCTGTTAATGATGAAAAAAAAAAAAATGAAGCTGTGACACAAACAGAATGAAAGCAGCAAATATTCCAGAAGCCTTATGACTACTTCTAATATCCGTAAGAAAGGCTGCAGGTCTGCAGCAAGCAAAGTAAGCAGGAGGCAGCAATGATGACTGGAAAGTCTGTGAAAGGAGTTCCAGGTATGAAAAGCTTTGCTATTGCTATATCCAGTACCTGATGTCAAACACTTCAAAGAAAGGTATGAGAGATACCATAGGAGATAAACACAGGAATAAACCGACCTCAGTCAAACCTCTCAGTTTAACTCCTACTGCTTGGAAACTCAGATGTGATCATTTATATCCCTGGCTTCTTTTAAAACATAAGTTAAAAACTCTTTTCTTACTCAAAAGCATTCAATTCCTTTTGATTCTTATTATTTTGTGTGTGTGTGTGTGTCCCAGGGCCGTATGAAGGAATCCAGTGTCTAACAAAAAAAAAAAAGATCATTCTTTAAATTCGCCTCTACTTCTTCCAAAAAGAAATTTTATTTTGACAGTAGCCTAGAAAGTGACTAACCTGCTATGAAAGCATGAAATATAAAATGCTTGATTTCCAAAGCCTTTTTAAAGAAAAGTCATGGCAATATGAACTTAGAGAACTTAAAGCCTGAATTTGTTACCCAATATGATCAAGGTGGACAAAAATATTAAATAAGTTTATATGCAATTATTTCTTACTGGGGGCTAGTTCTGCTTCTTATAGCACTGAGCTAGTGTACGTCATGTTCTAGATTTTGAGATACAATGCAGTGGAGTATCCTAAATGAAAACAAAAACACAATAAAGGGGATAATAAAGAATTTCAGTTGTATCTTAAAATCAGATTCTTCGGGGTCCTCTCTAATGTGATAATGACAGAAGCAAATGTGATATTCACATAAAAGCTAACGAGAGGATGAGGTATATGTTCCCTAATCAGACATTACATAATACAATTTGATTAACTCTACTATAAAAAGTCTCACGTGTGCCTAAATTGATTTCATATGGTAACTCAAAACCATTTTTGTGACCCATGGGACATTGTACAGCTTTGTGTACCACCCTCCTGCAAAATGTGGAATTCTTCTGAGCATGTGTTGTCCTAGATTACTTCTATAGCTTGTAGGAGATTTTTCCTACCAGATGATCATTGTTTTAAATAGAGCTTTCATAGCAGACAATCTGATTTTACAATGAATCTTTCGTCATGGCCGTAGCTTCCCTTTTATGTTCAGTAAAACGAAGAACGGCAACATCACATACAGAGAAACATCCAAATCAAGAGCAATAAGAATGGGGTAAGAATGCTGCAACCCCGACGCAATGTTCTCTTAAAACCTCTACAGAATCATCATGCCAGCACCCATTCCAAGCTTCACAGCAAGCGCATCCTCCCAAACACCCCCTACCAAATCATAACTATATGCCTTTTAAATACCTACACTGCTGCACTGCTTTAAAAGTTTTTTGATTGCATTAACATATCCTATTAAAGTAATAACTTTTCAGAAGACAAAAATTGATATTAATACTCAAACAAAACCACAGAGCCTTCAGAACAATGTGTCAATTATCACACCACTGTTTAATTCACCAGATAGCTTATGGAATTGGCTTCATCCACCTACTTCTGACAAGTACCTTAACCGCTATTTTTATCTTGGCTGTTAAGTCTGAAACCGTTAAAGAAAGTTCAACAGCTAAAGCTAGACCAAGTATGAGAGATGCCTCCAGCAACAGTCAAGCCTTTTTCAATTTGTCACCTTACTTGCATCGCCCTTTCTAATGCAGTAACGGACTTTCTCAAAATATATGTTAAGTTGCAATACACAATTTCCATTGACAAGTCTATGCCACTAGCTCTTATGCTGCAAAGAGGTTTCATGTGCTGAAATCTGGTATGATTCCAGGACTGCATATCCACATTACATCTTTACCAGCAGCAAAGTTCATGCCAGCTGCCAGTCCTCAGTGTGCACAGCATATGAACAAAGAGCTAATAATCCTGTGTCCGCACTGCAGGAGTGCTCCAGCTGCTGTACAATCTCAGCCTTGGTTCATCAGGAAGGAATCCAATCTTGGCATAACAGTAGTATGTTCAAGTGCCTACCACAAGACTCTGGATGCTGACATAAAACTCCAAACATACAGTAAAACATATTTGCTTCAAGAAGAAACATTCTTGCAAACTCAGTCATCAGTGTAGATGCAACCCATGCATACCCAGCAAAAACAGCACTTCCTATATCCTAGCTGCATATATTTTCAGGGACAAGTGCCATTTCAGTTGGGTATATGAGAAGTAAGAAACAAACTCACAGTTAGGCGAGTTTGTCTTTGTTCTTTAACAATATTTAACAATTTATCAATAAGAGTGCTGATTGTATTAAATGGAATAACATAATCAAGAAATATAATTTGTGTATAAATATTTCTGTCCATAAACATTCAACAAGTCTCCCAAGAGTTACAGCTGGAGATAGTACTGATCCTCAGGAGTAAGGGATTAGGCTGTGGGACAGAAATTTTCTGATAAAGCCAACTACACTAAAACAAGCATAGGAGCACGATGGACAGCAACCAGCTCTCTAAAAAGAATGACATGCATACAAATGAGAAAATAAGAACTTGAAAAATAATCAGTGATTCATGTTTCTTTTTTTTTTTTCCTCTCACAAACATGTACCCTGCAGCACAGACATTCCCAAAATGCACTCCTACTAAACTCTAATACCAGCTTCACATACCTACCCCAGCTATCCCATGATAGCCCATACAAGGCTCACCTGAACATCAGTGAGGCCAGGGGGTTCCATTACATATTTTGTGTTGTAGTCATCTTGGACACACAAAAAAAAGATGAATAGGCAAGACAACAAGCAGTAGTGCCTTGTTGGAATGCAGAGAACACATTCAATGTAAAAATGGATTGTTAACCAACCTTTTGAATGAAATCAAGTTTACTTAGATATGATGTCTGGTCTTCAGCAATCTGAGATGCCATTTTTTTCTTTAACATGTTTATCTTTTCCTCAGCCTTTAAAACACCTCTCCCTGCTTTGCTGGTACCACAGTGCTAAAAAAATCAGTACCAGGAAATTTTTGCATGCAGATAAGACCAAAACCACAGCAGAAGACTGATACCAGTTCAACCACATTGTCATCTTGTCACCTGCAGCTATGTAGCGGACCATTCAACACTGGTCCTTAACCCAGTAAGAATTTGTCACTTACACATTACATAAGGGTCGAGTGGCACTGGATTAAGGATTTACATATAAAGGAGAATCCAAACATGTTACTGGTAACTTGGTAGAAAGTTTGCAATGAAATTAGACAGCAGACAGCGTCATTTCACCCTTCTGCTGCCACCTGATGGATTTTCGAAGTATCACCACTACTCAATAACCATCCAGGAAACGGGCATTTCTGCACTGTGGTCAGGTCGTTTCACTAATTACTTAATAGGTTCCTTTTCTGCCTCAAAAGAAAATTTCACACGCTACTCACCCTGCATAGAGGGTGTAGAAGTTTCTTTCCAGACTCTTATAGAACTATAAATTCAGGACCAACGATTTAATTCTAACAAGAGCTTAAGTTTTTGTTATTAAGAAGAATACCTAACATTTACAGTTAGTTATGGCTTTCTGTATATAAGGATATGCTTATCTAAAGAAATATAAAAGCACAAGACAGTCCTTTGGCACTTCTCCAGCATACGTTTGCTTTCAAACTCTTCACTGTACTAGTTTTGCACTAAAGCCTCATCATGTTTGTTACTCAGATATCAAAAAATGGTATAAAAAAGACAATTTGCAGACAAATTCTGCTACTGGAACATCCAGTCTCTGTCCCAGCTAGAGGGAAAAACAGTCCACAGCCTTATATGCTTATTTACTTGACCCAATTTTATGCTAAGAGCTGCTGATTTTACAAAACGTATCTTCCAGCGAAAAACTGCACTAGATATCTTTAACTCAAACCCCACAGTACATGAGTTTGAGACACCAAAGAATAAAAAAATGAGTCTTCAATCAACTATTCTGAACTGAAACTTACCTAAGCAGGTAAGTTCTTTTTAAAGTTCTGACCTTAAATCAACATAATTTACTTCCAAGAACTGAGTTTCAGCTCTTCCACAAACAGCGAATTATTTTTTTATAAAAGCTGTTAAAAAACCAGAATCCTGCGAAATATCCTCTGAATTTTATCCTTATGTTGCAATGAACATTCTACGTGTCATCTAGAGTTTAGAAGACCTCACTCTAATACATACAGTATTAACTGTGTGTGCATAAGAAAAACACTACATGACAATCAGCTCTTCTATGAATAATTCAAATGCAAATTAACCTTTGAATGGTTCCATTTAAATTATATGATGGTGCAACATGATAATCACTATGAGAAAAAAAACATAGGCCAGCAAAAAAAGATGGCTTTTCTATTTCTGTTATTTCTGTTATTTATTCTGTGGTCAACAGTTTGCAAATCCTCTCCTGTGCAGGGTGAAGTTTCCCCAGTTTAAGTTTTAATTCAAAATTATTTTCTCTTACAAAGTTAATACTTATATTAAAAATGTAGCATAAATTTTAGAGTACAAGACCTGTTCATGCTGAATCACCACTCCTCTATGCACACAATTTTCTAGTTCTCTTGCATTGCAACTAAAAGGTCACCCCTTAGTATTTAAGAGACTACAAAAATAGCTGACTCATGGTTTTGCTACTTTTGATGAAAAAATAGAAAAAGTTACTAAAGCCTAATAATGTGTTGCTCAGTACTTAGGTACTGACATGCAGATACACAATTCACAAGGAATCAAACTATAAAAATATACATCTGGACTGGAATAGAGCCTAAAAAACCAAAACACCTAAAACTAGCAGGTATCCCACTGAGAGTTCAGATTGCATTTAAAAAAATGAAAAGCCCATTTGGGTTTGGTTTGGGGTTTTTTTGTCTTTTTCAATTACTTCTTTTAATATATGGCCTACATTACTCTTCATGGCATTGTACAGATATTTACTGTGCCTACCATCAAAACGATCACATCTCCCCAGCTTCCAAACGGTCTGTATCTTACCTTTTCGCTCTTATACACGAATGACTGCCTGGGTCTATTCCTCATGGTACCCACTTCAGAAGGGCAACCCAGCTGGTTTGTATTTCTGTTGCTGACCTTCAAAATGCTTTCTTCTAGTGGTTTTTATTAAGCACAGGTGCAATGCTGCTGTAGCCCTCTGAACTTCGCACCACCAGGCATGCCGACTGAAAGGAAAGGTGTGGGTCACTGAAGGACTCCAGCTAGCAACGGCCAGAGATACCCTCCCTGCCCTTTGTGAAGGAGTACCTGCCCCAAGAGGGATGTCAGGGCTCATGGCTACCAGAAACGAGCTTCCACCGGTGCTTATGTCCACACCTCCTGTCCCAACCGTACCACAAGCTGTCAATGCATGTGAACAGCTGTTTTCCTATTCCTGTTCTCTACTCCGTTCCTGACCCAAGGACAGGCCAGTGGATAACAAGCTTGATAATGCAATGCTACCATTGATATTTAACCACACCTTTTAAATCTCACATTTTTGTGTCTAAAGCCCAAATATGGAAATAATAAATAATGCATATGTAAGTATTTTAAAGCTAATTACAAACACTAAATTTTCATGTACCATTTAATGCAATGGTTGGTTATCTTGCCACTATTAAGTACCTAGACATGCTTTCTTGGAAAAATGTAACTGTGCTAGGAATACACACACACCCCAGAAATCTCAATTTAAAAAGAGTAATCCTTTAATTTCATTCACCAAAAGTACATTTCACAGAGAAAGTTTGCATTATAATTATATCATTTTAGGGCACTGAGATAATACATATTATTACTTTATTATTAAATACACACTCTCACATACAATTTCACTTTAAAAAAATAAAAAACAAAACATCACCAACAAATCAACAACTGCAACAACAAAAACCTGAAGAACCCACTAATCATCTTCTTTGTTGTTTGGGTTTGGGGTTTTTCTTGTCATTTGGAAAACAAAAAATACATGGTTCCTTTCTGCATGATTAACACTGCATAATTGTGGATGCTCCATCCCTGGAAGTGTCCAAGGCCAGGCTGGATGAGGCTTGGAGCAACCTGGTCTAGTGGAAGGTGTCCCTGCCCATGGTAGGGGGGTTGGAACTAGATGGTCTCTAAGGTCCCTTCCAACCCAAACCATTCTATGATTCTCTGATAACACCGTCCCTCTCAAAGACAATACATTAAAGAAAGGAATGAATGTTTCAAACTCTTACTACATGAATTCATGCAGGACAACATCAACTGCATACAGAGCATGAGTTCAAGTGGAATAATCACCTGCTCGTATTCACGTTCCCTATTTTGTTTCTGTCTAAATTAGAGTGAAGAGTTTGGATTGTGACATTTGTTTTCACACTAGCAAGAGCCAGTTTCTGTGGGTTTTCAATACGTCACAAAATTCACAATACCTCCTTTACCTCTACTTACCACCATTATTTTCCCATTGCCATCCTCCCCCTTTTGTTTTCTTCTTGGTAAATGTTGTATCTAAAACTTGTGCGATAGTTCTTTAAACATAGAATAATTTGTTGGTTTGTCTCAAAGCCTAGTGAAAACATAAAGTATATTTAAGAAAATTATTTACAAACAAGACTATATGATTTTCATGTTAGCATACTAAGACAAAGGTGTGCTTTTGTCATATACTTGCCTTGGGTACTGTTATTTCCCTATTATTTGACAATATCTCTTTTAAGTAATGTTCACACTTTCCATATAAACTTAGCATGGTATCTATCGCCTAACACACGGTATCAGATCTACTATGCATTCCATAAATTAAAGGTACACCAATACGTCTGTCTTCCAGTTTATTGTTCCATTTATCTGGTTTCACTGAGAACCTAAAAACAAGATCAAATTACTTACGGACTGAACCTCTCTTTGTTTTCCATACCTATGTAAGCTTTGGTTTACAGTTTGTAAACTGAAACTGATCCAACTACATTTGACTATTATTTGTAAAAATTATCATAAATATAGCTAATTAAGGATAGATGCTGTCCCTGAATACTTTTAACATATTGCTTGCACTTATGCCCATTATGCAGTGTAGTACTCACTGTTCTCTAAACTCTTTTGTATTACCCCGTTTATTGAGTGGTAGATTACCTATATTAATGGTAATATTCATTATATATATGTTGTTACTGTCCTTTCACAACTGCTTCAGTTGTTAGCAAGAGTTTATTTATGGAACATTGAACATTTATAAACATGTGTCAGTTGCAAACAATCTCTTTACTACGGGAAAACGAAATTGTCAGAGGTGTATTATATTACAATTTCAACTTCAGGTAACACTTGTGTTAAGAGGTTTAGCTACAGACTTTACCTCAAGAGTTATGAGGAAAAGACACATCTTGCAAGGGCAGTATTAAAATGCTTTTATATTCATTTTTCCTAATGCTATGTCCCAGATGAAGTACACATCCCTTCTCTACTAGTTTAAAGAGAGAGGGAAGGCATTATATTACATCTGCCTCTATAGCTATATAGTTACCTCCAATTTTACATACACAGATTTTCCGTAAGAAGAAATGTTAGCCCCTATTGTGAGGGCAAAGGTTTTATAAAAATAAAACAAATGCTCAACTTTGGGCTGAACATTCCACCAACATAACGGGAATGTACATAGCCACATAGCTGTCATTACATAAAAGGAACTAAAGTTCCCTTTGGTGGGAAGTTTAAATATATACCTGTATTTGGTCACATTTCTATCGTTACTCCAGTGAGTTGCAGCTTTTAATACTCCGTTGGAGAAAACCACAGGGTTGGACGAGGCTCTCTTCAACACCTAGAGAAAACTGAGGCGGTGATAAAGGACCAAAGCACTAGCTTTTACCTCAGATCTAGCAGGAGTTAACTAGGGAAGACTTAGTAAGAACATGTAATCTTTATGCAAGCTGTCCTGGCACACAGCTAACTACAGTTATTGCTTCCTGCTGCTGTTGGTAGAACTATGTGCTTACCGCGCACGGCACAGAAGCTCCGACTCTGTGTAACTACTACACTAAATAACGTCTTAGGTGTGAACCAGAACTCACTCTCTGTGGGAGGAGACGCTGCACCCGACCACGGCCCGCCCCACGCCTGCCATGCCTGCAGCAGGGCTGTTGGGGGCGACACCTCGTTAGGAAGAGACCGCACGATTTCTGTGGCACATGAACGAGGAAGACAAGCTCCGCCCAGCGCTGCCT
>NW_010260919.1:0-261 GCF_000690775.1 Eurypyga helias
GGCGTTGCGCTTCGTGGCGCGGGAGTAGTTACGAGGGGCGGGGGGCGTGGAGCTATTGCCTCCTTGCAACTCTGTGTTTGGGCGTGCAAGGGTGGCCGGTGTGGGACCTCCTCCAGCTCAGGGGGGCTGTTCACGCCTGGAGAAATGTCCTCCAGTAAGACAGCCCTGCCCCTCTCATTTCCCTGTGTAAGGGGAAGGCTGGCGGCGAGCAGCCGGTAAGGCGTTGTTTGGGGAGCAACATTTCTTCTCGCAAGCAGGACG
>NW_010260919.1:287-13974 GCF_000690775.1 Eurypyga helias
GCTGCCCTGAGGTGGGCAGCAGCTCCTTGCAGACCTCTCTTTCCACCTCAGCCAGGGTGGCTGCCTGCCGCCTGCACAGCTCGCCTCCCTTCTCAAAGTGTGCCTCAGACTTCACATTCCTGTCCTGGTTCAGGAGCGGTTTGTAAAGGAGGGAGAGTGTTTGTAAAGGAGGGATAGCCCAGGCTGCTTTTCACCCAGGGTTATGTACCATGGGTGGGTACCACCCCAACCAGAGCACCACTGCCTGCCAGTGCGGGACTGGATGCCCCATTGGCATGGCACAGTGCCCCACAAGAAACATAGGCCTGATGGGTGCTGGAGCAGTGCTACAGCTTCCTGCCTGCAGCTGCCTCACACTTCTGGCCTGGCTGGAGAAAGGCCCAGATGACCCTGTAACCAACACATCCACGGAATGCAAGCGCTATGGCAGGAGCATCATATTTTTGTCTGATTTATGCGGAGCACTGATAGGAAAGCAATGATGCAAACCTGGGGTTGCTGTGTCTTACAGTAATATAAAAAGTAGTAAACAACCTCCATGTAGGATAAATAATGTGGAAGTGCCAAAATTAAGGCTGGTCACTGTGTTGCCCTGCTCATTGCAGAGCCATTTTCACCTTGGCAAAGGGGAGCTCAGCTATAATTTGGAAAAGTGGCACAGCTGTTTTTCAGTGCCTGACTCACAGAAACCCTCATCACCCCATGCAAATGTGTAGAAACAGGCACCATGACCCCTCGTTATGTGCTTCAGTCAGGGGCTCAGCCAGTGTAAGAACATTATAAGGAAAAGATGTTGCTGTAGCAGGTGCAACAGCTGCTTAACAATGGATCTTTCTTCTCCCTTTCTGAGCATATTTGCTGTTTGCTGAACTTTATACTGGCTCTCAGAGTACTGGCAGGTTTTCTGGCTTGGCACGCTTCTGAAATATACAGGAATTCTGAACTCCCTCTCAAATCCATTTAAAACCCCTACTAGCACAGTACTTCTGCTTAGACTAGTTAAAAAAAAAAATCAAAAATACAAACCCAACAATAAATGTTGAAAATCTGCTTTGCCATGGCCCCAACAGCTAAACAGTCACTTGGCGCCTGCCTTCATAAATCCACTTACAATCTAGCTGAGATGAGCTTCTTTAAAGTACCCTTTTATTACTTCACAGGGTATTAGCTTTTTGCCATTGCAGGCTGAAAATAAGCCTGTGCTTCTTGGAAGTGCTTGGACTCCATCCCTTCTTCTACTTCCAAAACAGAGACTTGTTTTAAAGAACACTGTGCTAGTTCAGCCTGCACCACTACCAGGGGCAAGGAGCTCATAGAGGTGAAAAGGTGTGAAGTAGCTAAGCAAGAGTAAGGGTAGCAGAGGGACATAATCTAGTTCCTGTGGAACTAGAGTGGAAGTGGAAGAAAGTGGAAGAAAGACAGCCTGTCCAGAGATCCCAAGCTCTGAGAGAGGAGTAGTCCTTCAGAGGATACCTTAGTGGTTGCCAGTAATTGCCCATTTTGGAAAAAAGTTGCTGGTCCCGAAGAAATCCTGGCAATGGTGTTGGCATGCACAAAATGCACCTGGAAGGAGACATGAATCTGACAACAAGTCCCAGACCATCTGTACAGACTATCAGGTGCTTTCTTAACATCAGCACAAGAAGCAGATCAGGAGCAGTACCAAGCCCCTTTATAACACACTGAGACAGCTCACTGGGACTGGGTCTGGTTGGAGGAGAACTATGAACACCCAAAATTAATCTCTTCTATCAAACTCCTTGTGTGGCGCTTGGTGGTCTGGGAGGAGGGTTGGACTAGATAGATGATCTCTAGAGGTCCCTTCCAACCCCTACCACTCTGTGAATCTGTAAATAAAGAGGGTTCAGCACATACTGATGGAGCTAGGTCAAGAAGACCATCCCAAATCTAATGTTTGCAGGGAGTTAGTTTTCCTGAATTTATCCCCTTGATGTAAATTTAAAATGCCTTGGTAAGAACCTGCCTACGAGGAACAAAGGAGTCAGCAGCAACTCTAGTTAACTTCAGGATGATTTTGGTTCCGCTGCTGTAGAGGAGGCTTCTGGCAACAGCTTGGCACAATGCGACAGAATACTGCTGACGTGCACAAATTTTGGTTTACCCCTTTTCTTTATTATGGGAGAACTGGAAGACTAAAGTATCTATGTCTAGTCATCTGCTTGTGAGCTGGGTGTCTAAGGTTCCTGCAATCAAGATCTTGCCAATACAGTCAGTGCCTGCCCATGATGTTAAGAGTCTAGTTCTCGGCAAACCAAATTATTTTCTATAATCTTTTGACTGTACTGGGAAGGTAAAAACCCTTGGACATGGCCAGGTTGCTGATAGGTGCTCAGTACCAGATTAGGTGCTCCAGGGCATTCTTCCAGGCCTCCATGTGCAGCACTGGGAGGTCTGTGGTGCATCTGCCACCTCCTTGATGTCTCAGATTCCCTGTAGCATCTCCGGCAACATGAGGAGTCTCTGTGGGGTCAATTGAATCACCCTCTGAGCTCAGGTGTCAACATCTCTATGCAAACACTTCAGCACAGATGTTCCAGTCTTGAGATGTAACTTATCTAATATGCCTGTGTGGCAGCTAGCACAGCCAGTCTACCCAACGAGGCTTTGCTGCCCCTCCCCATACTTGTGGTGGCTGAGCAGCCAAACCCCACAGCACCATGCTCAACCTGCAGCGCCAGGGTTTTGTCCCTCCATCCTTTCTGTTCGATGGGGATGTTCTCGCTCTTTTGCTCTGTGAAAGAAACTTATCCGTGGACTTCTAGGCCTTGCTGCTGGTCTGGCTGGGTGGGGTTTGCTGTAGATTGTCCCAGACTAGCCTTGCATATCAGGCTGATTTGGTCTTTAGTGTTGTTTGTGTCAGTGATGCTATTAAGTGTTGTGACCTTTGTTAGGAAGTGGAAACGCTTTTCCTGTAGCTGACAATGGTCTCATTGCTGATCTTGCAACTCTATGATGTGATTTTACCAAAAGTGCCCTGGGCCCTTACCACACTCCCCCAGCCCCCTCCCTTCCTCCTGCAGCTCTGCAGGAGTTATGCTGACAGCATTTTCTGAAAATGTCTGCACCCAGCATCCCTCCAAAAGGGGAATTTCCCGAAACAAAGAGGAAGCCACAGGAAGAGGATCTACCAAGGGCTGGTCAGAAGACAGTAGGTATAATTCTTGTGATCTCCTCTTCCCTAATCCTACCAAATCACACCATTTGGTACTGTTTCATTCAATGAAATAATAGAAAAAGGATGTCCCAATCAGAATTTTTTACAAGGGGAAAAAAAAAGAAAGGCAAGGATAGAAGTGTATGACATTCTGAATAAGGAAGCCATTGAACAGTACCATTCCTGAAAGATTTCAGCTGAATGTTAGCTAAAACTCCATCACCAGAGAGCAGGTATGAGCACTGGGAAGAGTGAAGCCATGGGGCAGTGTCACTCCTCCCTCTACTCTGCTGAGGCAGGCAAGTGCCTGGTGGCACACCAAAATGTCTGAGCAGATGTTGCACCCATGTGGGTCACTGGCACTTGTATCCTCTACATGAAGCAACACAGGTAGGAATGCCTCCTCCACTGACACACACAAATACCCTGCATTAACAACACCTTCTTCCCTTTTATTTCCTCACAGCGCTTCTCAGAATGTTTTCTGTTTCGTTTTGTTTTCATTGATTTAAAATGCAGAGAAAGGAAAGCAAAGTAGATTTTTGCTCAATGACAGTCCAGATGAAGGAAATTTAATACAACAAAAAAAGTTTTAATAACCAAGCTATGGCTTGTCATTCAGAATGATGCCAAATATATAAAATATATAATTACTGTCACATGTAACTGGTTTTTGTAACTTGAATAAAATGAAAGACAAAACGATTGCTTCCTTGTTTCTTTCTGATTCACTGCCTACAAACCTGTAGTGCTTGAAGAAGATGTCAAAACAAGAGCTCGATGGGAACATTTCAATTAAATGCTTTTCACCAGAAAATGCTGTTGCATTGAAACTAAAACTTTTCAAGGAAATCTACATCTGTACTTGAAACTTTTGTTAGAAAGGTTTTGGGGTTCAGAATGGTATTTCTGATTAAAAGGAAAAAGAGACAAACAGACAGATAATCTTAATGCGTCAGACGGAGCATCAGCTGAGTTTGATTCCCCTTGCCAGGTAAGTGACTGAATCGCTGCCTTACCAAATGCTTTCTCTCTTTTCCCTCATCTATTTTTCTGACAAATTTCAACAGCCTTTTGATCATCTCTGTAACTAAAAATAACTGTTGAAACCCCAGTTTTACAAGCTACAGTTCTCCTTTCTAACTCGCCCAAATAATCACCAAATGTATGTCTTCTTAGGCCTCCTTGTTCAACTTCTTGTTCAAGTTCCAGAAAGCTTTAAGCCTATGAAACATTAAAATAAAAGCATAAACCACAGAAATTTCCACGGGGAACATCAGATGCAAATTCTTGGAATAGGTCTGTGTGAATCAGGTAGTGGCTAACACCATTGTCCTTAATTTTTTTAAATGTCCAAAACTGTCCTTCATCAAGTAGTTACCCAGCAGCTGGTTTTGGGTAGGCAACCCAAGGTAATGTCTGCGTGGCTTTCAGGGATGAGGTACACCGGCCTTGGAGTCAGAAAGTAGTTGTTGTAGCACACAAGTTGTTAGCAAGCAGACTCGGGGATCTTCCCAAGCCCAGGGAGAAAGCACCACTGATGGCAGCTGAGCATTGCGCATCCAGACACCAGACCCTGTGGCCCTTTGCAGTGAAAGCCACTGTGTTAATTTTAAAGGTGTTTGGGGTTGCACTTGTCTCTGCATCTTCCCTGGTTAGCTTTGTAGGTTGTGCTGTATTCTCTCTTCCTGAAGAAATAAAATGAAAAAGCGCACACAACAGCAGCAGGAAGTTTAAGATACCATAGACCTGTATAATACTTAAGCCAGTTACTTGCAGTTTCATGATCTGACAAATCTTTTTTCCCAGACTGTGAATCCTGACTTAGGAAATGCTGTGACTGTGGCGACATGGACCTTGCAGAGCACTGGAAAGCAAGTCTGACCCTTACACACACAGTGATATTTTCAGGAACTGCAGCAGGTTTGTCCCTTATCAAAACTGCAGAGCTTTGTTCAACTTTAGCTGAATTTCTTTGTTTGCCTTTTCAAGCAAAGTTTGACCCGCACTCCTATGTTGCCCTTGGTCAGCTCTGGCATAAGGCAAGTGAAATGGCACATCTCTTCAGGACTCCGCTGATGAAGGTTCTACATCCAGGAAATTAACCGTCAGTTTAATGCAAGCCCCTTACGGCTTGCCAGTGGCAGTAGGCAGGTAAGTAGAATATCATGATCGATGATCACAACGGCTGGTGATAGACTGGGGAGACCTAACATTGACATCTGACATAAGGCCGTTATCCATCATGGCTCTGACTGCCGTCTTCTGATTGCAAGGAGGCTGAATTATTGAGCAAACCTAATTCATGGCAAGCTGCCACTTGTGTTTCTGGGAAGGGCGAATGTAATAAGAAACAAATGCCTCGACTACAGTTTTGTATTGTCTCCAAGTCTCTCCCATTGTGCTTCCCTGCTGGGTAAAAAAAGGCAAGGGGGGAAGGTTTAACTGCATGCTGAATGGCTTTGCATGACAGTAACAGGTATTCAGAGGCAGTTACACTGTCTGTATCCAAAGAACCAGCACCAGAAAAATGTTAAGCCAGTGGGAATGCAGCACTTTTGAAAAGGAGAAGACTCACTTAAAAATTTGAGAGGATTAAACCCTGTACTACAGTCCTCTCTTTACCCCTCAAAACTCTCAGACAAAGAACATGAACTTCTGAGGCTATAACTGAATGTAAAATCAAGAGCAAAAGCATGGTCCAGTCACATAATTTATTTGGATGTGCGTTAGTCTAGAAACTGGCACTTGCCCCACCTATATTCATAGTCCAACTTCTGTGCCACGGAGAGCCAGGCTCTGTGATTCTCAGTCCAAGGGCATTTCAACGTTCATTTTCACCACAAAATCAAAAATAAAAGTTCAGGCTTTCAAGGTCTACCTCCAGAGGAGCATAGCTCGGTGTCAAGACGAGGTGGACATGGTGGTGCTGGAGGATGGAGCGGCTCGTGAGACATGGAGCAACATTTGCCTCCAGCTCCAAGCCACATACTGGACACGTCACCATGCCAGGAACCAGGATGGGACTGCAGAATCAGTGCCAGGGAAGGACATGCCAGGATAGCACAGCCCTGCTTCACCCTCCCATGGCCTTTTCTTGGGTCTTTTCCAGTTAAATGAATCAAGTGTGATCAGCAGTAAAGGTAATCAAACAACTGATTACTGAATGTTCACCTGATCTTTTAAAAGAGGGTGAAATAAAACCCTGTCCATCAAATTTGTGTATGTAAACTACCAATGAGGAAATAACAACCCTGAATCAGCACCAAAGGAATAATTGTCTCAATTATTTCTTCCTATGAAATTGACCCCATTCTGGTCCCTCTTTATGACAAGAGCCTATAAATTTGCTTTGCATAAGAAAGGGAGCAATAACAAAGCCAGCTACACACTATGAAATAATATTTTGTATTAAAAAATGTTCCTAATGGAAAATCCCGCCTCCTTCTTTTTAGAGACATTTTCAATTATCTTCAAAAATGAGATCCCTGACTGGTGCACAACTTTGCCCTCAGCGACACTGATACAGTGCCATTAAAGTCAATGAGATTACACGTGTTTGAAGGATGGCGGAACACAGCCCTGCATGTTTATTGCAAGTGCATTTGTAAAATGTATTCCAAAGGATAAAAAGTGCATAAATAAATGCATCCTCTGTAAAATATCAGCATTTTTACTGAATGGATGTGTGTGTTTTTACATAAATTCTTGCCAACGGACATAGATTTCAGCCTTTTTCCTTCCCTTTGCAGATTTGCCTGGCCAGACCGTATCTCCTAGTCCTCCACCTGTAACTTCAGCAAAATATGTGAAGAAAACTCCTGCAAACTTTCAGTAATACAACCATATACAACCATGCATACATTTCTATTTTGAGAAGAAAAGCTTTTTGTATTTTGATTGTCTTTGACAAACTAATTTAGGAGCATGAACAGGTTGTATTATAGGCTATTAACTCCCTAGCAGTCTCAGCGCTGAGGGTGTTTCTAGGGAGACAGGTCTCCTTTTGATCTACCAGTCCTTAATGCTGCTGTTTGTATTAATATTAGCATTAATATTTTTTAAAATTGAGTATTAATTGATTACTGATTTCTTCATCATTATCCACATACTGTTCTTTTTCATGAGAACCACAACTGAATGCCAACAAATGCCTAGAGAAATATCTTAACCTTGTAAACTGCAAAATAAATTCTATCACCCAGTTAATTCATGGCCACAATTTGGAAGTCTGCTGAGCTGGACACAGCTGTCTGGCAATGAGCGCATTGTTATTAAACATGAGCAACACGTGCCCTTAATCTCAAATTAATTTTTGAGAGAAAATGAATGCAAATTGCAATAACCTATAGAAAAGAAGTAGAAGAAAATGCCACAATACGTATTTGTGAAAGTTCATTTCTGTAGCAGCTTTATACATATTCATTGGTTATTCCTAATTTTATTCAGTGACCTGCGTATTGGATGTACCAGGCCTGACGTCCTTCTTAGAGCTGACCCAAGGAGTCGGATAACCCTGCTGATAACTCCATTTAGACAGCTGCAGATATGCCTTGGAAGAGCTGAGCTGGGTTGTTGAAGTCACAGGTGTAATTTTGTGAAACTGCTACTCATGTGAAAACCACAAACTGTCAGGTCTGTGCCAGGACTTTACCTTGGATGATCTCGTGTAAAGGCTGTGTGTCTGCAAAGTACTGGCTTGGGTTTCCTAATAAGCTCTCCTGGATGTAGAATATAGAGGTCGCACCATATCGAAAGAGAGAGTTTCTGCAGAAGGGTTTGGCAATAAAATGAACGTTGGTTTAATTAGAATTTTCCATAGGAAACATTGCCTTTTCATGAAGAACTCTGCATATTCAAAATGTTTAAAAGCTATTTGGTTTTTAGCAGATGGTAACCATTATTCTTCACCAAAAACTGCTGAAAAATTGGGGGATTTC
Organism: Eurypyga helias; assembly: GCF_000690775.1. Lineage (NCBI taxonomy): Eukaryota > Metazoa > Chordata > Aves > Eurypygiformes > Eurypygidae > Eurypyga > Eurypyga helias. Next base: position 8,403 of record NW_010260919.1, read on the forward strand.
TAGCATCATTGTTTCAATGAAAAGAAACAATGTTCGAAGAAAAGATGTACTTTTTGAAAGATTTCATTTAAATAAAGTTTGTCTTCAAAAAAGAATGGTTTTGATGGAAATCTTTTGGGCTGCCCGCAGAGAATGTCTCACTGGAAGGTGGCAGAGTAAATCCTCCCAGAAGTCATTTACATCGAAACTCTACAAAATATTTTTAGGAAACGGAAACCCCATTGAAACCAGTGCAAGTCAGCCTCCAAATATTTGTAAGGTTTTCTGTGTGTCATCCTTTTGAAAGCCCTACCTAGCACACCACAAAGTTTTGATGAGACGTATATCTGACAGCCCAAGTCTGAACAGTCAGAAACATTAAACGGTACCTTAAAACCTGTATGAGAAGCTGTAGGGATGGGCTGTGTGGGATTCAGTTTTCTTCGAAGTCAGCTGTAGGAGACTGGAGGTCCTGCAAGGGTTTTAATTTGCAGAAATCTATCGCACATCCTAGGAAGAGAGGTGTACTTCCCTGTGACCGCTACCATGCCTAATTACTGTAAATTGCTGGTTTTCCACCTGCAAGCCCCCGAAGTTTTTTGTGTGGTCACAGTACCCTCCATGAGCACTAAACACAGCCAGTGAGGGAGAGATATTGCATGTAAAATGCTGTGTATTCTGCAAACTCTGACTTCGCTGCCCTCCTCGTCCGGTGCTGCTGCAGCAGCAGGGGACCCTGCCCACCCTGGGAGAGTGTGAGAAGAGCAGCCTGGGTGACTCATCTGGTCGGGTTCAGGGGCTTCCATGCCCAGCTCATCCTACCCCACAGACAATTTGCAGTGAGACTGCAAAGACAGGTTGGTATCTGCTCTCACGGTAGTTTTCTCCCAAACCTGTGCCAGCATGGGCTTCTGCAGTCTACCCTGCATGAGAGCTGGCTTCTAGCTCACGGTCAGCAGCTCTGGGCAGATGTACCTGAGAAAGTATGAACTGGTTATTGATAAAGACAAGGCCAAGAAAACCCAACTCACTCCCTCTGATTGCTTGAGATAAACACGGTAGTTGCTTAAGATGTGCCAGTGTGTCGGTCTGCAGACAGAAGACTTGGCTTATGTAATTAATAACAATAAATTATTTAACATTGCCATTATTTATTGACTACATATAAGTTGGCTTATTGACTAAATATAGGCTGATCTTCAGCTCTTCAGAGCCTGCTGTGATCAGAGATGTGCGTAACTTACACTGCCTGAAGGCCACTTGGGTGCATTTTGCCTAGCAAGTCCCTCCCGACTTATCATCCCTGATGATGCCTTGCTTTGCAAGGAGCTAATTTCCTCCTAATCTGCATCCAGCAGTCAATGATGACCTTCTCACACAAAGCCTGGCTGCATTTGCTGGTGACCTGGAAGACCAACAGGTTCCTGTGCTCCCCATCAGGCAGGGTGCATAGAGCCTGTCCTGCTTCCTGCACAAGTCTCCTATGGAGAAATGTGATTTATTTGTATTGGGCAGCAGGTCTGGTGGCAATCTTGAGTGCAGAGAGGCATGGAGAGGGCACAGAGAGGATAAATAACAGCCTGCAATGGGGCTAGAAGCCAGCCCATTGCTTCTGCGCTCACATGCACTGTACCAGCATGGGGTCTGCATGCTCCCTCTGGCCCAGGGATGGAGGATGGAGCCCTCCTCCCAGAGCCCCAGGTCTTCCTCCCTTTTGGCTTCATACATCACACAGAGATGACAACATCCCATCAGGAACAATTTAAGTCAGGAGAAAAAGGCACCGAACAAAGTGCTGATGTGGGTTTTTTTCACAGTCAGGGAAGCCTCAGAGTGCTGTATTTTTGTCATTTTAAAAATAAAGGCTCTTTTCCACTAGGCATAGCTCCTTTATTACTCATAGGTATACTTGCTAGTGGTGACTTCTGTGGTATTTGTGGTAATCTGTAATAAAGTGGAGAAATTTAAAGGACAAAGCCTCCATGTCCTTGCGTATCACAGAATCCTACAAACCCATGGTTGCGATCTCTACACTAATCCTTTAGGCCACAATACCCACCCAGACCCTGTGTTTCCTAACTGTGGGGGATGCACTGCCGTGTGCACTGAGCGAGTGAAGTCTCAGCCAGCGGGATTCCTGCGAGGCAGGGCTGGGGAGACAGCTGCCCCCACTTTGTCCTTCCAGGGTTTTGAAATCCGCAAAGGGAAGAAAGAGGAAAACAATTCCATGTTTTCTGATTTGTCCAAGAAGTGACTGCCCAGCAGGTGATGTTTTAGTAATGGCAATAACACACTTCATGGTGAGGCAGAGAGAAATTTTTAATTTTTATTCTTTTTACAGAAATGCATTTTTAAAGTGGTAACAGCAGTGGCTGTAGATCAAAGCAGACTCTGTGATATGCTGCGGATGATGCATTATCCTCTGAAATGCTCTTGGGATGAGCACTGCTGGACACACGTCAATTTGATTCCCTTCAGGTGCTATAAAAATCTGTCTCTTAATAATAAAATTTATTTTTTTTCCCTAGACTTTCATCGCAGTTTCCTGACATTATGAGGGGCTGGGGAGCTTTGCCACTGAAATCCTAAAGCAGAGGCACTGGATCATTGTGCACAGGAGACTGGCACACTCCATGCAGAAACACGGATGAGCCCGGCTTTGCTCTCACCACTCACTATTCAGATGACCTCTTGCAGTACTCCTATGGAAATGCTATAAGCCAGAGCAATCATTTGTGGGTTTTCTTCTCTGTGCTCAGTCCCTTGATGAGTCTTGTTACTTGGCAACTATGGTGTGTAAATGCTGAAGCCAACAACATGGCAAGCAGGTGTTGTTTTCCCCCAGTTTACACTATTCACGTCATTTTCTCAGGAATTCAGAAATTTTTCTTGCATGAGCACAAGCTCAAAGAGAAAAATATCTCTGTGTATAGGAGGGCAAAGCTACCTGCATGCAAAAGTACTCGAGTCCTCTAATCTGAGAGTTTGCTATGAAGAAACACTGGGCATCCACAGCTTCATAGATACTGAACTTAATGACCGCCAGTGCTCAGCAACTCCCAAACCCAAAAGTTTCCCAAACCAAAAGCGTCCTAGAGGAATATATTGCTGTTCTGAGGGGACTTCTGCTGAGAGACTAGACAAGTACTTGGGTTAGTTAGCGGCTGGCCACAATATGCTAACTTTAGAAAGCTGCAAACACATGATCTTCCAGCCAAGGGTGGCAAATTTATTCTTGCATGAATTGGAGATAAATGAATCAGGCTTTCAAATGCTTGCCAGTGCGAGCTTGCTCGCTTGCATGCAGCTGCCACAAAATAATCTGTAGTGGCTTTACCAAGGCTAGACACATCCTGATGTGAAACAGAGTGATTTTGTGATCCAGACCTCTACTGGGGAGGTCTTTTCACCTTGGGCTACATGACAGGGACTTGGTGGCTGCTAAAGAGCCAGTGCCACATCTCTCTGCTCCTTGGGCTCATGCCCAGGAGGGCAGTGGTGGCCTGTCACTATGGCAAGAGGACAGGAAACCCCAGTCCTGCAGCACCAACATCTCTTTGAGGTACTGCACTAAAGCTAAATTCCTTTCAAAGCATCGAGGGACAACAGTCCATCTCAGACCTCCAAGGATATGCTGAAGCACAGTCAGTTGTAAGCAGGACAGAAAAGTAGCTTGGACAGATGGTGTTGGACATATGATGCTGGACAGCACAGGACCTTGGGAAACTCCAACAGGGACCTTAAATCCGATGAGAAAGATGTGATCCTGTGCATGGACAAAAAGAGGACTTGAATGAGGAAGCACAGAGAGGAAAAGAGTTTTGTGGCATCATTTGCAGAGGCTGAAGAGAAGCTGCAAGGATCTATCCCAGGCTTTTTGCCTCTACTCTCTCCAGCATCTTCACATCTTTTCTCCTCATCTCTACCCCATTTCCTGTCCTTTTTTTCATTCCTTTCATTTGAAATAGCAACATTGCTTTCACGTGCTTTGTTTGATACATATATATATTTTAATCAATATAAATTAAACCTGTCTCTATGTATAAGTGCATATTGATAATATGATAATGGCAACATATGTATGCTGTATATGATGCGTGATATGGATGATGTGTATGTTAATACATACAAATATGTTATTTATTTAAAATATCCTAGATATGCATATATGTGTATGTTTGTTGGGGTTTCTTAAGGTCCACAGCTTTACTAGCTTTGCTTCCAAATGCTTAACAAAACAGTTCATCTTTTCTATTATTGGTTTAACTGGAATTTTTTAACAACTGTTATTGCTGGTAAGTTAAATAAGAAGCTGATTTAACTAGGACAGGGCTCCCATTAGCTTTTTACTTGCATTTTCTACCCTGTTAAACATTGCAGCTTCAGTTAAATCGGTTGGCACCATCTGTCCAGATGCTTATTTTCAGTTGTCTATCAGTAGAACCTAATCTCAGCTAATGTTTCAGCTCACATTCTCACTTATCTACCAGTGGCTGCACTTATTACTTCCAATTCCTTTTTCAAAATGCCAACATGAAACAAAAAATTTGAATGGAGGTCTCCAGCTACAGTATTTTTTTCCTTAAAGGAAGCAGCAGCAGTGGAGCAGACCTGTGCCCTGTGAGATGCTCTGCAATCCCTGAGGAGCTGTGTGCAGGAAGAGCCACGCATATACCCCCAGGAGTAAGCCAGCTCTTGTCTTGGGGTTCCGTGGTTGGTGTGGGTCAGTGTGGAAAGATGGCAACAGGAGTGAAATTTTCCACGTGATGAAGTAAAAGCAAATTTTACGTTACCTGTAAGACAGCCAAAATGTTATGCATGATTTGTTTTTCCAGAGGTACCAAACGCTGAAGTTAGAGGAGGCAAAGCCACTGAGAACCTCAGAAAATGAGGCCCAAAGAGCATCATTAAAGAGAAAGCATATGTGCAGGCACTGAGCAGGGTAATAAACTGAAGTGAGCTTAAGAGTTGCCACCCAGCACTAACCAGCAGCTTTGCTTTATGCGGCATTTGACAAACCATTTGAAGTTTGAGGCCATTCTTGGAGCAGTGTAGGGAGGGACCTTCTGCCAGCTTGTACCTGTCCCTCTCATGGGTCTCCTCCACTGCAGACCCTCAGGACAGGACAGAACCCCTTCTGTCTGCACAACAACCAGCACATGGGGACCTGAGGCAGTCCTAGGGCTCCTCTGGCTGTTGCCATCAGGCAAATAACAACCTTGTACAATGCACTCACAATTTAACTGATTTCAAAAAACAGATTGGACATATAGTGTTCAGAAAAGCTTGGGGCAGGGTAGAATAGGACTAATCCTTGGTGCCTTGCTACGTGGGAAGCCTTGGGTGAGCTGAGCAAGCAGGTACTGCAGTCTGACAGCGCTTCCTGTTTTTAGACAAGTTTCCCCCCACATTTTGCAGAGAATGTCTGTTTTTTATAAAATTAAACATGAACAAGTGTTACTAACTCAAACTGCAAGTCCTTCCTTTTATAGGGATCTTCGTGAGGAACAGACAAGCACTGAATCAAACAGAAGGGGAAAAAGAAAAAAAAAAAAACGCCTAAATCTTCTCCATGGCCCTGAGAACAAGTGAT
>NW_010260919.1:14003-19062 GCF_000690775.1 Eurypyga helias
AACCAGAAGAAACTGCTTAGCTGTGCATGAAAGGCTTGATCCTGCTGTGCTGACTCAGGTAAATCTGCTGCTTAAACATGCAGCCCCACACTTCAGATAAGATATTTTCGCAAGGCTCAAGATCTCTGTTCAAAATCAGAGCAATGGCTCTGTACCCTGCACTTACCAACACAAGCACATGTGTGTGTATGTCTTTGTGGTGGAGCCGAAGTGGGCTTCTCCTGGTCGTGGGATGCCTGCACACTGGGTAGTCTGACTTTTTAAAGGCACTGGGCTTTTCAGACGTTCCTGAAAAATCAAAGTTTGCCATTTCACCATGCCTGCTAGCACCAGGGCAATTGCCTCTGAGCAGGACTGTACCATATGCTAAGTTAACCCAGACACTGCCCTCAAACCCATACCCTGTGCTAAAAATTGGTCTCCCAGAATTTCAGAAATTAGAGGCAGAAGGCAGAAGCATTATTTTTCATAATGGAAACACCATTAGGAAATGGTCCCATCTGTAGGACCCCACAGGTTTATTAGGACTCATGTTCTTTCTGAAATGCAGAGTGACCTGGAGAGGGGAGAAGACAGTGGGTGGCAAAAATTGCAGATGACACCAAATTAATCAGGGTACTTAAACCTGTAGAGACATGCAAAATATGTCATGGTGCTGAGTGACAGGCTAATAAGCAAAAAGGCTGATAAACTGATAAGCAATGGGAAAGACTGATAAGCACTGAGCAATGTACTTTGGACAAAAAAGTTGTGCAAAATGACGGGCCTGAACTGCTACCACTCAGGAAAGCAACTTTGACATCTGTTGCAGGTAGAGTGAGATTGCACATCACTCGCAAGAGAGAAGTAACAATATATTTTATTGATATAAATAAAGTTCAGCAGCAAATGCAACAATGGTTTCACAAGATTTGATGGCAAGGTACAGTTGATTATTTACTGCATAGAGGACAGGGTCAGACAAAACTGTCAGGGTAACCTTCCCATTGAGTCAGGAGGTTCAGAAAGGATGACCTTGCCTTCTAAACTCTTCTTCAGAGAGGAATCTAGGTGCAGCTGAATCCAATCTTAGTCCCAGAATTGGTCAACGGTTGATGTCTAAAGAATTATATATGCACAATCAATCCTATATATCATTTAGCTGAGATTTCAAAGTTTATCATGCTGTTAGTCACTTACTGAGAAGCTGTTGCAGCAAGGAATCTCTCAACCTTGAGGAGTAACTTTGAGAGATGTCCCTACTCAAGGGGAGATCTTGTCATGCAGAAGAGCTCAAAGAGCTCCTGGGCCGCTCCCTATTTATGGGAGTAAAATGATTGACTCATAGTTGTATTTACATACTGACTGCACATGTTAGTTTCATCCAAATTTGGCTTGAGTTGGCCATTGACCAGCACTGTGGTTAGGTGGGCACATTGTCATAAATTAGCCCTTGGCTAGCGTGTTGTTATCTGTCTCCCCCAAGTCCATCATGACCAGATGCATCCATCATGGCCACTACTGGTGGTTATTGCTTGAGCAGAGTTAAGATCAGGTCAGGATGCAGGGGAAGCACAACTTCACTGTGGAAAGTTTTCTGAAAATTTCTGTCAACACTCAGGACATGTTAAAAGGCAACTCGAATGCTAAGACTTCTTAAGAAAAGTGTAGGACACAAAATGGGGATCATCATTTTGCAGCAAACAAACTCATGGTGTACGTGCACCTTGAACACTTTGTGCAGCTCTGGTAATCACATCTCACAAACAACAACCAAAAAAAAAAAAAAAAAAGAGGATGACAAGAAGCATCCTGCAGAGGTGCAGCGTGGCTTCCACTGATGGAGAGCTTAAAGCCTCAGAACCTCCTCAGTCTGGAAAAGCAACAGGTACTGCAGAAGCTTGCGAACATGAGTGGTGCTAAACAAGGGATGGGGTAGTTATCCCTGCCATTGGGAACTGTGGGACCCATGAGTTCAAAGATGCTGGTCTAGAGCAAGAAAAATTTGCAGAGGTTTGGTCCTGTATCTGACTGCCAGGGTGCAGCTCTGGCTTGGGGGAATCCCGTGTCCCTGGATGCTGGAGGCTAAATGATGATTTTTCTGTACTTTCCCCATTTCTGTACCCTAGGGCAGTCTTCTGCTGGCAGCTGCTTTCACAGGAGAGATGCTCTCCAGGTGGATCCTTGAGCTGACCTCCCCTGACACTACCGTTACACATTCTTGTGTGGAGCTTATCTGAAGAGGGAGAGTTGTTGAGGTTTATGAAGGTAGCCTAATAAAGCCTAAGCAAACCACAGACAAATTTTGCTTGTGCTCTCTTAACCTAAACATATCTGCTGAAGATAATCCTGTTTCCTCAAGGATTCATCATATATCTAACAAATTGGTAGTGATTTATTTGCCGTGATTTATTCATGACCTAAGAAGTGGTTGATATAGTCATTCTTTGCAAAACTATTACAGAAGCCTCACTTTGATGGCTTCTTTCTGGCCAAAATTCAAGTTAAAATAGAATATAAACTGTATGTAGTGCCTCAGATTTTCTATTCTGCTTTTTTTCTTTTCCCTTTCACAGTCTAGAGGGGCTTCAAGATGGTAGCACTGAGTGAAGGTATAACAGTGCAGTCTTTGATTAATTTAATATGTAGTGTCAGTAGGACACTGTACTATTTTCCCTAAAATAATTTTTTTTATTACATTACCTTATTTGAAAATTCATGGACACCCATTTCTACCCTGGTCAATGGTCATTGGTATCTTTATCCAGAACTGAAGCAGCATGAGATACCCTGACACTTACAGACTGTGAAAGTCCTTCACTTCAGCACGTAGGGTAGGATCTGCCCTTATTCATAAGGACACAAGAGCCAGGTTTGTCCGCTCCTGCTGGTATGTGCCAGTATTTTACTCTACAGGTAATATATTCTCTTCTGGCAGTGCATAGGGATAGTCAAATCTGGTCTTGAATGGGGGTCTTCATGGGAAATCTTTCTGTTTGGACAAATGATGTCCCTTTGAAGGCAACTGGGCTACCCTTGGGTGATCATCACTGCCTGGTAGTGTTCCCGTTGGTGGGTAAAATTGTTGTCTACTTATTTAGCCAGCTTGTTGTTGCTGTTGGGTTTTGTTTGAACTTTGTTTTGGTTATTTAAACTAACACCAGGGGTTCCCATAAAATCACCACTATTTTGTGTTTGAAAGTTGCATCATTATTTTTCTTTCCGTAATGCATTAGGGTAGCATTTTTGATGATGCACGTTTCAATAAGATGTATAAGTATAGCTGACAAGGAAACAGCTCTTCTTGTTTCATTTTTTATTAATGGTGCTCGTTTATCCCTATTGATATGGAGAGAAACACTCATTGCTCTTTTACACAAAAAGACACAAATTAAAAAGTGAAGTTAGGGAGCATTAACAATGCTGTCCTCCATGTGTAGACTCAGCAAGGGGCTGTGGTGTGCAGTGAGGCCTCATCCCCGCACCGTTCAGCTCCACATTCTTTGCCTGTGGGGAAGAGAGCCTGCAAGTAAAATCAACATTAGCTGTGAGCAAGGTTTTTCCCAGTAAAAACACACTCTGGACACCCTCCTGTTCATTTCCATTGCACGACCTCAAGAGCAGAAGTCTGTTCATTGCTTGTTGGAAGTGTGGTATTGCTCAGTGAGATGTCAGATCACTGCCACCTACAGCTTTGGTGGAAGAACCTCTAAAATACAGCAACCTGGGTCAGGAGATGACTGGCCTTCTTCAGAAAGTGCTGTTGTCACTCTCTGGTTCCTCACCTTTCTCAGCGGTAGCCCAATTGCATCCTCCCTGCTAGTGTAAGAACTTTCCCCCTAGCAGAAAGAAATTTAAAAAATGTATATATCAAGCACTACAGCCTGCAACCTGTCCATCTTCCTTAGGAGGTATTGCATCAGGTTGTAGCATCAAAGTAAGCAGCAAAGAGGTCATCACAGTGGAAACTACCCCCATGTGAAACTGGGTACTGAAAAGCATATGATGTCCTCAACACATGCTTCTGGATTGACTGTAGGCAGCTATTTTTCAGAAAGATTGCTCATGGCTTTTGGAATAATATACCGTGTAAAAAACACGCCACATTTAAAGTGCTTAATGAGTGGAAGATATTATGTAGGGATGGGGTAAGCTCAGCTCGTCATTTGACACATAGGTTTATGCAAATGGAGCATGAAGAGTGGTGAAGTACTCGTAAGAGAAGACTGGGGCTGGCAGAGGTTTCTCACTTTAACCCTCTTGCTTTGGGTGTACAAAGTACCTGCAAGTTCAGCCACCACAGCTTTTAGAAACCATCTCTCACACCTTCCCACCACTGTACCCACTTGTTACCAAATGCCTCAGCACCCCTTTCTTGCTCTAGAACCAAGCATTAAGCATAAAATATGTCGGGCACGTTTGGTAACAGCTTACTCATAGGAAAATGCCAAAAAGCCCAAGAAACACACGTAATATTAAAAAATGGAAAGGTGACGGGAGAGGCATGAGCAATCCCCCACGTCACCCCACCTCTTCTCATCACAGGAGAAGAACAATGGTTCCGAGAAGACTGTACACCTCCAAAAGGCTTGCTGCAATGTGCAAAGGAAAAGTTGTCTCAGGAAATATTTTTCTCCCACTGCCCACTGGGGATGGTGGAGCCAGGAAAAGGCCAATGTGAATGCCATGGGGGCTGGGGCAAGGGATGGTGGATGGGGCCAGCGTGGGGGCTGCTGTGGGAAAGGCACCACGTGTGCAACCCTCTGCCCGCAAATACAGAGGGGAGTCCATCAGAAAAACCCCAGGGACTGCATTACTCTCATCATACCCCCAACCACAACAAAGTTTTGCTAGAAATTCCATGCAGTGACTCACTCCACACACATGCACTTTGCTCTTGAATGCTTGTCCATGTGCCAGTGGGAGTGAGGTGGGTGAACTTTGGCTGGAGGCCAGGTGCCCACCAAAGCTGCTCTGTCACTGCCCTCCTCAGCTGCGCAGGGGAGAGGAAAATGTAATTAAAGGTTCGTGGGTCAAGATAAGGACAGGGAGATATCACCTGTGCATCCTGGCATAAAGC